>NC_142930.1:59463949-59496449 GCF_046866305.1 Octopus bimaculoides | reverse complement strand
GTGTGAGTGCATACAGCTATGTTATGCAATAAATATCTGATGATATTTATTTATATGTGTTTGGGTGTTGATGTACATATAATATGAAATGTTGTGTGAGAGTGTGTGTATATGGTGTGTGTATATGGCCATGCATAGGTTTGTTATATTATGTTGTGAGAGTAGGTGAATATAATGCGTTTTGTGGGTATATAAGTGCTTGTGTATAAAAAATAATAAAATGTTACTTTAGTGTCTCTAAGCATGTGTTTGTGTGTATGCAGATATATGAGCATCTGTTATATTGTGTTATAAGAATATGTCTGTGTATAGTAGAGTAGTGTGTACATGTATGTTCTAGTGTATATAAAATACAACATGTTGCCTAAGAGTGTGTATATTCATTAAATTATTGTGCATGTGTGTGTGCATGGACATATGTGTACGTTATCATTTAGTTTTACTTTAAAATTTCTTGCCAATGGAAAATGAGCTGGTTTCTAAACTAGATCCATTGGAATTTCAACATCAACAGGATAGTTGCACATGTATCTGTGCAAATGTGCAAGTATCTGGAGTCAGGGCATGATTCTTTGTTTGCTTTATGCATCTATACACATACATATAGTTGCATGTCTAGACATGTAAATATATACTTACATACTAAACTTTGGGGAAGGTCTATGTATACTTTGACATCCCATTGATGGCTTGTATCTGTAATATTTTTTTAATTATATTTCTTCTTCTTGGTTTTGAGAACCCTAATTTCTCAAGATTGGTGCTGAGACAGTTTGTTACATTTCCTCGTACCTCAATAAATTTGAACTTGTAATCTGGATGAAGTAGCTGTAAATTACTCAATAGTTCAGTGGCCTTTAGCATCAAGGCTAAACTGATTTCCACTACTCTACATACTTTCTCTTCTCTGTGTGTATGTGTGTGCGTGCACACGTGTGTGTGTGTGGGAGAGAGAGAGAGAAAGAGAGAGAGAGAGAGAGAGAGAGAGAGAGAGAGAAAGAGAGAGACAGTGTGTATATATGAAAGTCTGTTATTCAGTACTGTATTTTCTCATACATACATTACATGTATTTGTATAAAGTTAGTGTGTACGTATACATTTTGGTGTAGTGCATGTGTGCATCTTTGTTTTATGTGTGTGATGTGACAGTGTTGCATGAAAATATGTTGGTCTATGTAGTGACTATGTGTGTAAATGTATGAGAAGTTTTGTTGAAGAGGAACGGTTGTGAATTGAGACTGAAAGAGATGAAGATTTAGAGATAACAGAAATCGATGCTCTTAACAAAACCTCAAGCTGATGTATCAGGTATGTGCCAAACAATGTTAGCTGGTTTGTTGTGTGGTCTGTGAATCAAAATGGTGAGAAACAGACGTCTGGTTGACAAGTTTGATGGCATAGAAGTGTTCTATGAGTTTGTCATTCAAATGGCAGCTGGCTTAACCAATATGTGAGACATCATAGAGTGAGTATTTCAGGTAACTGTTGAACTCATGTGTGAAAACAATAACAATGTATTTATAGAATATTTATCACTAAATTATATATCCGTTATTCAAGATTAAGATCAAAGAATACTGCATTTTCTGAAGATGAAGTAGCATATATCACTTTTCATGGTATGTATGACAGATACAGTAAATTCTAGTTAGACTATAAAAACATTTATTAAATAATACAAGAGGAAAGCCGATGCCAGTGCCGCCTTGACTGGCTTCCGTGCCCGTGGCACGTAAAAAGCACCATCCGAACGTGGCTGATGCTGAGTCAAGTACATCAACATCAGTAATATCAAAATCGAATCAAACGGAAATTGTAGTTGTGAGCCCTGTGCCAGTAGCACGTAAAAAGCACCATCCGAACGTGGCCGATGCTAGTGCCGCCTTGACTGGCTTTCGTGCTGGTGGCACGTAAAAAGCACCATCCAATCATGGTTGATGCCAGCTCCTCTGGCCCTTTGTGTTGGTGGCACATAAAAGGCACCCACTACACTTTTGGAGTGGTTGGCATTAGGAAAGGCATCCAGCTGTAGAAACGCTGCCAGATCAGATTGGGACCTGGTGCAGCCTCCTGGCTTCCCAGACTCCAGTCGAGCCGTCCAACCCATGCCAGCATGGAAAACGGACGTTAAACGACGATGACTACGATGAGGATGATGATGATGACGAAGATGATGATGATAAAAGATATCCTCTAGTTCTTCCTAGTACCAGAGATTCTGTATATCCATCAATAATAATAAATGGTTCATAATATTTGGCCAGTGTTAATGTTTAAGAATTCACCTGATGAAAATAATGACAATAAGAAAATACTTAAAAAGGTTTGCATGAATATAGCAAATGCTTTAGGGTATCTGGTGCCAAAGACATCAAGCCTAATGAAAACAGTCTGACAGCAAATGAATGTCAATAAAAAAAATAATCTGTTAATTATCCTGGTGTTAAATACAAAACATAGATATTGTTATGACTACAAAGAAAAACAATTAAAGTGATGATGAAAACACAGATGAAAATGAGCCAGGGGTAGCTGAAAGGCTTAGTTCTGACAAGTTAACTGAGGTGTTAGGTGAAGTAATTAAAAGGGTTCTTGACAGAACATGAGATAATGTCTCTTTACTAGATACTTGAAAAATTGTACAGATAATAGTACAAGCATATGAAGCTTTTCTCAGAATAAATATTTCAAAGCAGAATGCGTAGCAAAGTAGTAAGCTTACATCTGAAAATCCTAAGCCTTCAGCTTCAAGTACTTTAGATTTGCTTCCTACAACTTCACAAATCCATGAAGAAATAATTGCCTACGAAACATAACATAATCCTTACAGCTCTCACTCTTTTCACCTCAGTGATTAACTCCACAATACCTAAAATATTTCACTGGAATAATTCACATATAATTAATATTTCATACATAAAACATTCCTTCAGACTGTATTCATTAACTTTTACCCGATATAATATTTATAAACTCTTATAGATATTCAAGTATTGCATTTCATAATTTAATATATGTTAAATTTAAGTTTCTAGATGTGCATGAGAGGTGAATATTTATTTGCTCTGTGGTCTATTGAATAATTATTATATGGCCACATTTCATCTGTAAAGAACTGATCAACCAGAAAGGCTTTGAAACTAAAGGTTCCAGAAAACTGGTGGTACACTTGTTCAACAAAACCTTATTAATAAAAATATTTCCAGTGATCTTAATGAGATCTGTTTGATCTCTAAACTTTGTTTATAGTAATTCATATTACTAAGTTTTAATCCTTTAGGAACAATTATTTTCAAAAACCTATATATAAAATTATTTGCCTGAATTTTAAGTATTTACTTTTAATATGCCTGGGTTATCAATTTCTAAAAGATAAGAAATTTCCTTCATTAATTTAAATTGTTCAAACAAATACCTACAGATATTTTATACATTGATGCTTATTTTTTTTTTTTTTTAATTCAGAATTACAAGTAATTCACTGTAATCTTTTAATCAGTGTTTTATGTATATCTTTATGTCTTTCATGTTGGTTTTTCAAAATACAGTCATCTTTCTTTTTCATAAAAGGACGTGTGTATTTACTAATTATATCAAATACTGGCATTTTCTCTTCAATTGACACACAAACACACACACACACACACACACACACACACACACACACACACACACACACACACACACACATATTTTAATCATTAGTGACAGTAACAGTATTAATACCAAAAGGTAATTTTTATATCCAACTTATTATGAATGCCTTGTTAGAACACCAAATGCTGTGGTATTCATCTTGAGAGATCTTCTCATGCAGATGCTTAGTGCCTAAAAACACACACACTGCAAGCCAGTCAAATCTCTATTGATGTGGTCCAATAAACCAAAACCATGTGAAATGGGAATTCCAGTGCTCATGAGACAAATTTTGTTTGTTATGATCTATGTGTGTGCTTTTATGCAAGGCTAATGATGTAGTATTTAGTGTTCTGATAGAGCATATATATTAAGTTGGATATAAAGATTTTCTTTTGGTATTAATATTGCTTCTGTCACTAATAATTAATTTTCAATAAGCCTGCTTATTATTTGCAACATCAGTATCTAAAAAGATGTTGATATCCTATATATTATAGTAGTGAGATTTAACTGGCATGATAAGTACTTCTCACTGTTGAGGTCTAATAGGCCGAAATCACATGGATTATGATGCTCATGACAGATGAATTTCATCTGCCTATATAAGAAGGTCTCTGAAGGCTAATAACACAGTATTCGGTGGTCTAACAAGGCATTCATGTTAAGTTGGATATATATAATTTAGTCAGAGGAAGAAGGGTAGAATGCATAACTCTTATCAAGGGCTCTTACTGAAGGAAGGGAAGAAGTCATTTTCTGACATGAGATCTGGCCCACATGCTTATAACAGAATGTACTTGAACAAAGACACCCAAAGACAAAACCTATGGACTAAGTCTAAAGTGTGAGTAATAAATTTTAGTTAAGATTAATTGATATTCCTCAATGGAATTTCTTGTTTATAGGCTTGCTTACATCTTATGGAGGCTACCATTTTAAAGTCCAAAGCTTTAATCCTATGCTTTTCAGCATTTGTTTGTGATTTTTCTTGGAGTGCACTTCAATAAAATTAGATTTATGTGGACCAAAGAAGAATTAAAAGATTGTCTTATAAATCTCTGATATAAATATAGTTATAGTAAACATAAATGGCTGGTACTTGAAATTCAGAACACCATCTGTTATTAGTACCATAAAGTATATTGCATGTATGTCTTATTACATATACATGTGTGTATTTATATATACACATAGGTGTAGGTGAGGTTGTGTGGTCACCAAACTTGCTTCCCAACAATATGTTCTTGGGTTTAGTCACACTGTGTGGCATCTTGGAGAATCATCTTCTACTATAACCTTAAACCAATTGATAACTTGTGAGTGAATATGGAGATGGAAATTGAAATAAATCCATTGTATATGTATGCATGTTTGAGTGCATGCGTGTGTGTGTGTGTGTGTGTGTGTGTGTGAACTCTAGTCCAGACATCATGTGATGATTGTAAATAAGTATGATAATAATGCAAGTGAGGCTATTCATTTCCATTCTTCCATAAAAAACATGACTGGCTATGGGAAAATAAACTTGCTTGTTTGTTGAACATTCATTTTCAACATAATAGTCCTTAACTAGTTTTGTATGTGTAAATTAATGTAGTATCTGTACCATCATAGGTATATGAGGTGAAAATATTCTTAGACTTACAACCAGGTATCAACTTTTTATGTTTTTTACATTCTTACTCCATTTCTAACTGAAATCATTGCTCTCTAGGGGTTTCAAGTAAACTACCATACACATCTGAAACATCTTCCATACAATTTTGCATTCATATGTAAAAAGAATAAATGTATGCTAATAGACACAATGCTGTTACTAAGTCAGTTCAAACATTTATAAGCTCATCCATTGAAACTATCTATTCACTATTTCTCTCAGAGTACTTTTATATATTGTGAAGCAACTCAGCAACATACTTAAGTTTAAATCAACATTTTCAATATCACCATTTCCTATAGGTGATTACAATATGAAGTTCTTAAGAGTCATTTCATGTGATCTTGTGGTCAAATGTCTCAATATATATTTAAATTTATATGATAATGTAGGTAAGAAAATGCTAGTGAGTTTTTAGTCTTCTTAAGATGGAATGAACAAGGGAGGTTAATTCAGATAGTTTACAATTTGAATTATTGCCATTCAATAGTTGGATAGAAAAATATTAAATATTAGTTTGACAGTTATGAAAAAGAGAAATAAGGTGGGAGATTTACATATGCTTTATAAAGGTTATGTGCTTTGAAACATAGAGAGTCAGTAAGGATCGAGAATTTCCACCAAGTGGATGTCTTCATCTTTGATTTGATTGAGTATATGAGTGATTTATTCATTCAATATCATACTTTCTGTTTTTATTATTAATCAAGACAAATGACAAAATCTTTTTTTCAAAATGATCTAGTGATATATATGCAAGCCTAATAGTTATGCAAGTCTAACAAGATGCATTAGAGTGATGATAGTAAACAAATGATGAATTAGTAAGAAAAAAATTCTAATGCTTTAGCTGTGATAAAGATTGCAACCAGAATAATTGCAACCATTTTTAAAAATATGAATCCAAATTACTTTGTAAAAATGTATATATATATATATATATATATATATATATATAGATATGCAGGGCAGGGAATCATCAATTAGTAATGAAATTAATAATTAACAATTCTGCCGGGTAGCTCAGTATGAAAAAAACCTTCTTCGGTAAAAAATTTATAATCATAAATATATAGGGATTGACAGTATCAAAAATATCGCTATCAATCTGGAGTAATAATTTGTAGTTTTGAAATCAGTAGTTCTTTGACTGCTATTTCTGAATTCTCAGTATGTTGGAGAAGCAGGTTACTGTCAATCCCTATATATTTATGATTATATATATATATATATATAATATGTTTTATACAAATTACGACAAACGTAAATAAACAAACAAAGTTTGCTTTTAGAAGCGTTGAGATGTCTTTTAGAAAGTTAAAGAAGTGATTTTATATATATAGTTCATTTTACATATATATAATTTATTTTATATCATAATAACTTTATGTCAGCTGAAAACCGAGCCCGCAGAAAAGAAATGACAGCCAACAGACCGGATTCAACGTATGGGTGTGACCTCTGCAAATGAGACTGCCACTCTCGCATCAGTCTCTACAGCCACAGGAGGTGCTGCAAAAACTGAATAGACAACCCAACGGACGGATGACATCATCCATGGTCAGCCATGACCGATGGAGGCCTAAGAAGAAGAAGAATTTTATGTCATATATAATTTATTTTATATCATAATTAATGTGCACTACTACCTATGTATTTTATATCATAATTTATGGGTAATGACACCAATGACGACAGTTTCTGAATGAAATAATCATTAGTTTACTGAATTTCTGATTGAGAAAAAAACAAGGGGATATAACTTGAATCGGAACAAATATTACACAGGACTTAACTCATACAACATCAGTTTTTTAGTTTTTTAATTTTCACTGATATGTACAATTTTTTTCTGATATTCATTAACAAAACACACATGCATATACAAGCATTACCAATTAAAAGAGGGCAATAACTATATAAGAAACAATTGCATTGGAGCATTGTTAGGTACCATGAACACTCTGGAGATAGATTCTCTTAAATGCCCAGCTTGCTCAAGAGTGAATGTCAGCTTATGTCACCAAGGAATGTATTTAGTAGTTGAGGCGTAGGTTGCTTCAAAACTATAGTAATCAGGCTAAGAACAGGCTGGAAAAGTTCAGGGAGCAAGTACCACTGATGGCAGCAAATGTTTTTTCCTTGGACTGGAGGGTAGATAACACTTGTGTTTGGACTGAGATGTTAGATGGTAGTAGAAAATGAGTCTTGAATGCAGAGAACTTCAGAAGACAGCTCCCCTTTACCCGTTCTTTTTCTACACTGTCAGTCATTTCCTACTCTCCCCTTCCTCTCACCTTAACTCATATGTATCACTGGTCATCCCTTCCCAACAACAACGGAGGAGGAGGAAAAGAGAGAGATCTCTCTCAACAACAACAACGGAGGAGGAGGAAAAGAGAGAGATCTTCCCAACAGCTACCCACCAACAATCCCAGTTTGCCTGTCCTCCAATCACTTCTAGCCACCTTGTACTTTGAGGTTCCACAATGACACTACATCATCACTATTTTATATCTTTCCACCTCCATTCTATAATGAGAGTAAGCATGTAGCTCGTCTACAGGAAGAAACTTGTTCTGGTCCCTTCTCTCTTACATTATTTTCTGGTCAGAAAATTCCACTGACAAAAGAGTATGGTAGTTTTTATGAGGTGCTATGTAGTAGAGCTGACTCTAAACTGTATGGCTGGTAAGCAAATTTTTAGCCATACAGCCACACCATGCTTATTTGTAAAGAATGAAATCACATCGCTTTACACTAGAACCAAATTATTAATGGATTAGTGGCCTGTATCATTTAGAACAAGTTTTTAAACAATTTAGAGAGTTGCTACTTCTCATTTGTCTTTTTCATATTTTGACAAAAAAACCAAATTGTTTCTATTTTATCTGATGATTTCTTAGAGAATAGCCTGTGGAAGAATTAACAATTCTTGTTTCTAGGAATGTGCCCTAACCAAATTCAAGAGCCAGTTTTCTATAAAACAAGAGTGTTAGTAAATAGAGGCTTTGTGGTAATATACCAGTTTATAAAATTGAGTTAATGCATCAAAAGAACAAAATTTAGTTAAAGGGTGCACATCATCTAAACTTTTGGCACTGAAGTGATGTCTAGTTAATAAACACTTTGCTCTGTGATATCTTTGTGTTCCTAGAAACTATATCTATATAAAAAATGCTGAATATCATCTCTTTTAGTAATCTCATAAAATACCATACTTAATGGAAAAACTATCATTTTGAATAGATTTCTCAAGAGATAGTTAATGTTTACATCTGTTGCTGAATTTTACCAGGTTATCTACTGCTTATTTATAGTCTATCTTTTCAATGAAGTGATTTATTTTCAGTAATACTTTAAGAATGGTTTTATACAGGTTAAATGGAGTGGTGAAAGACTGTACAGAATAAAAATTAGTGATTGTTGTTGAAGCTAATAGGAGATTCTAAGTGGTTGAGATTTGAATAATTCCTAAATAACAATCATAGGGCTCAGCTGGAGACCAGTTTAGAATCATTAGAGCATGAGATAAAAAGCTTTGCAGTACTTGTTTAGGTTATTTGCATTTTGAGTTCAGGGTCAACTTTGTGTTTCACTTTTCTGGTATCGATAAAATAAAGTCCTAGTTAAGTACTAAGATCAATTTAATCACCTGTTCCCTCTTCCATATTCATGAGCTTATGCCTACACAAAATATTATCATTAAAAGGATTGAACAAAAACATTTTAATGACCTGTAAATTAGCAGAAATCCCTGATGTGTTGGGCGATAGGATATGCTTGAGAAGACCTGTTGAGTCAAGTAAAACCAATATCATAGGTGGTGCCAGTACCCACTGACTGGATCCTGTGCTGGTGGCATGTAAAAAGCACCATCCAAATGTGGTCAATGCCAGGTTCGCCTGACTGGCTCCTGAGCCAGTGGTACATAAAAAGCACCAACCGAACGTGGCTGATGCCAGAATCCCCACACTGGCTCCCATGCCAGTGACACATAAAAAGCACCATCTGAATGTGGTCAATACCAGATCCACCTGAATGGTTCCCGTGCTGGTGGCATGTAAAAATCACCAACCGATCATGACTGATGCCAGCACCCCGTGACTGACTCCTGTACCGGTGGCACGTAAAAAGCACCATCTGAATGTGATCTTTGCCAGGCCCGCCTGACTGACTCCTATGTCAATGGCACGTAGAAAGCATCCACTACACTCTTAGAGTGTTTGGCATTAGGAAGGGCATCTGGCTGTAGAAATTTTGCCAGATCAGATTGGAGCCTGGTGCAGCTGCTGACTATCCAGACCTCAGTAAAACCATCCAACCTATACCAGCATGGAAAACAGACATTAATCAATAATGATGATGATGATTACTTATATTTCACATCATAATAATCAATTGTTTGAAAAATGTTTAGATCTTAAGTTAACCTTTATAAAATATCCAAAATATTAAAAGAATCACATATAAAATAAAACTGATTTTGGCTTTGAATTCAAAAAATATTCTTAGCCATTAAAGATTAATATCACTTGTTTAACCTCAGCTCAGTTCTGATCAAACACACCTATGATTAAAAGGGTGCAGTTGTGACCATCCTGTCTTTTTTTAGGGATATCATTTTTAAGATAGTAAGGTGTAATTTTAGAAATATTTGGTTGCTATTTCTAGCAGGTTGAGTGACTTCACAAAGTCTCCCTTAATAGTTCAAAATCTATAAGAGTTTTTAAACGATGGAATTCTTAATGGTTGATGATCGATTTTATAAAACATTTGGAACTTGAGAGTACAATATGATTGCTTGCAGTTTTGCATATTTCCATAATAGACAGTAGATTTACATTCACAGACAGTTTTGATAAGAAAGAAGATAACTCTGTTTACACTTAAGATGTTATTGTTAGGATATCATATGAAAAGAAGAGAACACTAGACATTCTGTGCACAACACCAAAGAAGTGGAATAACACTGAAATGAAGAGATGATTGGATATGTATTGAAAATGCCAAAAATAGAGATTCAGACAAATCTTAAAAAGCAGTGCATTTTAAATATGTCTGAGTGTTGTGTTCCAAAAATTGAATAATGATAAATTACATTAATAAGAATCAAATTTCAATGAAGTTGCAATTATTTCTAATAAGTGGATGAGTTAGCTTTACTACTTATTATTCTTTTGTAAATATAAAATTTAACTCTTGGGAAATTATATTTCATTGCTTTATTATTCACATATTAGGTATAACTTTGCATTGTTATCAAATTATTATCAAGTATCTGGTTCTTTTCTTTATTGTGAATGCACAATATTTTTGATAGAATAGATTAATTCCTTAACCGTATTAACAAAGATAAGGATTTCAGATATGACTCCTAAACTGATTTTTATATTCTTTCAATGTTTTTATTTAAAAATAAAACACCTGCACAGAAGAACAGCATTGTTGCTTCTTTTCATATATTTATTAGTTATGATAAAATATTATTACTAATAAATCAAAGAACACGGTATTAGAATATTTATCAATTTTTTTAACCTCTGTATCAATACTTTAATTAGCTGACATCTTTCATTCTGTAAAAGATGATACTAACTTGTACTGAAGTTCCAAGACACAGTTCAGTAAACTATCACTTTGCTGCTTCTGTTTCAATTACAATATTTTTGAATGTATAAAGAAGAGAACATCTTGACAAATAGACAGTCAGTTTTCTTTCATTATTCAATAAGTTATTTGCACGAATGACAACAAATTATTCATCTTGCATCTTAATTTACAATATTTTAATCAGTAGAAATATATTGGTAACAAATTGTCAAATAATATATTAAACTGAGGGAAAAAAATGAAGATGAAAAATATGTAATAATTTTCTACTTCTTTATTCCTAGTAAAACAATAACAATCTATTGGTTCAATATCTGATAACTATTATTTTCTAAAGTATGAGTGGGTGCTGATAAGTCCTGGCTTTGGGTAAAAGAAAATACAGGAGGATCAGTTAATTATGATTTTATTCAGCATATTCCCATCTCAAATTCACACACTTAGTGCAGCAGTCCTTCAGTTTTTCTAAGCCCAACCTCAGAAGGTTGGGCCTCTAACCAGGCCTTTCATAATACCCTTAAAGCTAGGAACTTTTCAGTACTCCCTTGTAGTCGACATTGTCCTCTGCCCTTCATTTCACACATTTTGCAAGCTAATATGAAATTATGTCTGCTTAGAGTTCCAGTAAACCAATTGTTTTGCAAGGCCTTCCATTAAGGAAAATTCTATTTTATGATATGAAAGAGGATATTCCATTAATTAGCAAGTGATAGCTTCTAGTATTTATTCTAGTCTTATCCACATCAACAAATTGGGTAAATATGTATTATACAATATGCAGCACTGCCTTCTTATACATCTGTCAAGCAATATTCACAAACTTATGAATCATTTGAGACACACTTGAAAATTTATGTTAAACAAATATTATAAGGCACAATCTCTAACCTACTTATTTGGTGTTATGCAAATGTTTGTGAAATATCTGGATGCATATATTTGATTATCATGAAAAATGTGAAACAAATGAAGTTCCTTATTGAATATTCTATATACTCATGCCATTACTTTCCATTCAAATACTTAAATGACGATGGAAAATTCTAATATAGTATTTCAACAACAGTGTTAAAAGATATCAGTGTAACACTGTTGCTGAAATTGACAGAGACACTTCATCATCCATTTATTCATTTTTGCATGCATGTGTGCATGTTTGCATACATATATATATAACATGGCACTGTTGACATCGGACTTGCAGGTATAGAGAACTATCTAAAATGCCTTTTGAACGTTTTCTTTTACAGCTGTGCTGACCCCTCTAGCCTAAGTCAGTAACTGGATTATTTCTGCTGCTACAAATAAGAGAAACACCTTTTACATGCCATCAAAATGTTATTTGGACAAGATTACAAAATATATGAAACACCATGTGGAATTTTGTTATGGCAAGCATGCAAACATGGCTGATATTGATAACAGCAACACAAGCATTACTATGATACCTGTAAGTTA
Source organism: Octopus bimaculoides (assembly GCF_046866305.1). NCBI lineage: Eukaryota > Metazoa > Mollusca > Cephalopoda > Octopoda > Octopodidae > Octopus > Octopus bimaculoides. The sequence continues at coordinate 59,484,081 of NC_142930.1, read as the reverse complement.
TTTAAGATGATGTCTGTACAAGATCTACTTCTGTGCAATGGAAAAGTCTCAGATGATCCTTCTATCAGCTATACTAAGTGGCTAAAAACTACGGGGCAAATGTCATCCAAACTTAATGTATTTTACAGCAAAACAGCTTCAGCAACAAGCATCTTTCTTTGCAAACAAAAATGGCTTTCACAGAAAGTAATTGTTATTCTAATTCCTGTGATGCAAATAGATCTTCTTAAGAGACTCTGAAACAACCAAAATCTGCCATAAGAGATCAAAAGTAATGTAACCAATTTGAAAAAGAAGACAGTGAAATATATTCAATTTAGGAATAATTTGAAATCTCAGTTCATAAGAAAATTTTCCAGTTCTTCTAAGTTGTCTTTGAGTTATAGGTCATTCTTAAAGTGGTTATAGAAAATGCCAACTGCTTGTTATTGATGATATCACTGGAGAACAATGGAATCATGAGATGTTAACTATTAGACAATTTAACACCTTCCTATATACAGCTGCTATTACACTTAAAGAACACTTCCAAGAAACCTGCAGTGCACATACTAATGAAATTATTAAACAGAAGCCACCCAAACAGAAAACAAAACTTGAAATAAACATCAACAACTGGCATTGCCATGTTAGATGGTTAAGCACAGTAATAAAATGTATGTAGGATAATGAGTTCATACCTCACCAATTGCATCTTATGCAAACAAAAACAAAGCTCTATGGCAACTCTTCATGGCAAGCTCTTGAGAGAAAGCTAATTACTTTAAAGCATGTAGAACACTAAACAAAAAAAAAACTTCATTATTGTAGGAAAATGTTTGAGCAAGCTAGTTTGAATGTCAAGTTTCCTTCCAATCTACAGGTATTTTACCAGGAGATAAGGAAGAAAAACATTACCATTAAGAAAGCCCATCACAAGAAGATCTTGAATCATTCTGGTTTCATATCTGGAACAAAAAAAGAGATTTCAGCCAGGATGCATCATGGCTAAATACAGTAAGGAAAGAATACTGAACCAACATCATCAGTAAAATATACACAATTGACTTTGAAACTTGCACTAAAGTTGTACACAAACTAAATAATAATGTGGCACATAGAAGAAACCTCATTGATGGATACTGATAGAAGAGGCTAACCTACTATAAAAACCATTATGAATGTTAAAAAAACAATAAAAGGCCAATTTGCAAACTGGTGAAGATAAATCTTGAAGCTAAGATGAAACCACTAAGTTGGTAAAAAACTAAAGGCTCATTGCTTGCCTAAACATTGTTTTCCAGCTTTATGCAATGTCAACCAATTGCAACATAATCATCTAAGTCAACAACATGGTAATTGATTAGCAGGCAAGTGGGAAAAAGAGAGTGTGGGGACATACTGAACAACTTTTGGTAAAGCTGTGCTGTCTGAAGTAAGAAAACAACAGAAAACTTGTGACAATGCAATGTGGCTTGATTATAGGAACGTATTTGACTCTCAACTCTATTCCCCACTTATAGTTGCTGAAATCTCTCCACTTAATAAAAGTACTTGTAAACTCAATTCCTGCCATTCAGAAGCTCACAAAGACTTCAGTAACAATCCTTACACTTACAAGTGAGAGTGCAATGATCAGCTTTGATGTTATAAATATTTCAAAGGAAATATCACAACAAGATAATATAAATCCAATATCATTTCTGTTACAAAATTTCCATAACTACATGTTAGAGTCTGTGACTGCTACAGATACCAATAAAATCCATAATTTCTTTGTGGTTGACCTGAAGATCTATGCTAAAAATGTTTACAGTGCTGAAAACATCTGGAGTTAATAACAATATTTTCAGCTGACATAAGAGTGGAATTTGGCCAAAAGAAGTTTTCGTATTTGATTGTTTAATGTAGAAAATCAGTTCTCCAAATCCAGAACCTGTGTCAATAATTTCTCTATCCCTCATTTTTCACGCAAAGAATGCTACAAATACCTAGACATTGATGAAAATGTAATGCACAAATGTGTTGTGAACACAGAATAACTGAAAAAAATTACATCAGGCTTAAAAAAATATGACAGTTGGAGTTCTCTGCTAACATGACAATATCTCATAGAACATTTGCAGTACTAAAGATGATGCTAGCATCTAAGATGTTTGACTGATCTGTAGCGGAAAGCTATTCCATGAATGTTAAAATAACTCATGAGCTAGTAACTTCCACAGAAACAGAGATGTTGACAGGCTCTACATACGAAGAAATGGAGGAGGTAGACTTGAGAGTAGTACCACCAGCCTGCAAATGTCATAGTATCTCTCAGACATTACCTGTGTGCATTTTCGTGAGTGCCCTTGTCTAGACACCATGGGATGGTTGTAAATGAGCATCGTTGTCACATGAGCAAAGTTGTGTGTCATTAGTAATCGATAAAAAAACATGTCTACCTACTAGTGATGAGAAAATATTATTGTGCTTGGCAACGGGAAGGGCAACCAGCCATAGAAAATCTGCCTTAACAAATTCTATATGATCAATGCAAGCTTGAAAAAATGGCTGATAAATCACAGTGATTATGAAGAAATCACTGATTATGATACTGCTCTTGCTGCTGCAGCTGATGTATGTATATGCACATTTGCATGCACAAAAATAAACATAAGAGAAAAGTATTCAATACAAAAGATAGCAATGTATGGTATGCCCAGGTGTAACCTTAATATAACCAAGTTTCTCCTTTCCAGACATCGTTTGAATATCGTTAATGAATATGTTCATATATACATATATATATATATATATATATATATATTGTTGTATTATTTGGGGATGGTCATGTTACCAGTTTAGCCAATAAAAACACATGCACTATATATTTGGTGTTAATTTGCTTCAGCTTTATATTACATTAATTGTATTTCTGCCAGAGTTCTTTTGTCACACTTCTGTGATCTCATCAGTGGTCCTTTGCTTTCTTCTTTCTTATATGTGTGTCCCTCCTTGGTAACGATCAGCCATTTTGTATTTTGTATGGGTTTAAAAATGCACATGCGTATCCCTCTATGTGTGTCGATGTTTTGTAAGTGCATGCGTGTGTATGGGGAGTGCCTGTATTATCTGTATCCCCTGTTAATACATGTTCGTTTAATTTGTTTTTATTTATTTGTTCATGTGTTTATACCTACTTTTTTTGTATTTAATTTAATTTTGTTAACATATGTAGTTATTTAATTCTATTTGTTTATCTATGTATTGTATTATATTTTGTTTATATTGTTATAAGTTTAGGGGGATTTTATTGTCATATGTTGTGGTTTGTTGGGGGCGTGTGCTAGTGTTCCATTCGAGTTTCCTAATCAGGCTAGGTTTATCTTCTATTATGTGTGTAGCTTCTGTAATTTGTCTAAGCACTGCATCTGTTCTATGTGTAGATAAGATTTTAATTTCCATGTTGTTGAGCGAGCCTCCGTGTTCCTGCTCAGCGTGCTGGTACAGAACTGATGAGCTCTTCTCTTCCTTAAGTTCCCTCCAATGTCATTTACCCGCTCTCCTATGCTCTGTGCTGTTTCCCCTAAGTACTTCATTGTCTTGTTACTGCATCGTCCCTCTGTATATCTTATACTATACACCACATTTCTGGTTTTACAGTTTGTTTGTGGGCTAAATCTACATACAGTACAGTTCCTATCAGTGAAAGTTTCCAGGTCAATTGCATATGTTTTAATTTTGATGTTGGTACAGTATTCTCTCCTTACTTCATTTAGCCATGATGCCTTAAGGTTGAAATCCCTTTCTGCATTCCAGATTTTTAACTAGAATGATTCAAGAACTTCTTGAGAGGAGCCTTTCTTAACAGTAATGTTTTCCTTCCTCACCTTTCTGTGTAATGTCAGTGGGTTAGAAGCAAACTTGTGATTTATAAAGGCTTGTTCAAAAATTTGTCTGCAGTAGTGAAGATTTTTGCTCAATGTCCTGAGTTTGTGTTTTAGAATATTTAACCTTCCTTCAAGAGTTTGGTGTGAAGAGTCACCATGGAGTTTTGTTAATTTATTCATAAATATGTAACTGATGGGGTGTAAACTCATCATTCCTCTTATATTTTATTATTAAGGTTAAGCTTAGATTGCTGATGTTTTCTTCAAGTTTTGTTTTCCATCTAGGTTGTTTACATTTAGTACTTTCATCACCAAGTATACAGCAAATTTCTGCTAAGACTAATAACAACTGTGTATCTGAGGGTGTTAATATTCCAATAATTAACATCACATGATTCCATGTGTTCTCCAGTGGCATAGTTGATAACTTTTAACATTAGAGCTGTTGGAATTTTTCTTAATCTTGTTAAGAATGGCTTGTCACTTAAAGATAGATTAGAAAAGGTAGAAGAATTTTCTACAAAAGTTGAATATATTGTCTCTGTTGACTCAGCTATATTTGAAGTTATGCAAGAATTTAGTGATGGCAGCAGCAGTTTATTTACATTATTTTCAATCTCTCTTCTGGCAGGTTTTGGCCAGTTCTCAGTGTTTTGAGAAGATTGATTTGCATTACAAGAGCAAGTCATTTTTATATAGGAAAATAAGCATACATGTATGTGTTTTGTTTCTTTGAGTTTTATTTAAGTTCTTCTTAAGGAAGTTCAAGCCAGTCATTAACAAACAAGAATTTGCAAGTTGAGTTCCCAGTGTTTGTAGGTATGTGATTCAGTTGGTGTGTTGGATGCATTGTCAATGCACACACACAAGTGTTTGTGCACTAATTAATCTAAAGTATCTCGGACAGAGAATCTTTGTAGTGTCTTACAAATTTTTACTGCACCACATATAGATTGAATTTGAAGAATGGGTGTCAGTTACTTTAATTTCTTTGAAAAACTAAGCATTTATAGGTTTTGGTGCACATTTGCAGGTACATAGCCTAATGCACCTATGATGATAGGTACAAATGAGAATTTATGGTCAGTGTACAAGAGCTGTAATTCACCATAAATGTTCTCTTTCTCCTGGAATTTTGATGGAGTGTATGCGTCTGCTGGGCAGCTGACCTCTACAACAGTGCATGACTTTTGCTCCCTGTCCTACAGAATGATATCCACGAGTATTACTTGTTTTTAAATGTGTGGATACATGCTGGTGCTGACATGCTTTTGATGCATACATCAGAGCAATCCTTCCTGTGGACACCATTCTAAATAGTCTTTGCAACTATATCATGCCTCAAGAAAAGGTAATATCTCACAGGGCAACTGGTAATGATGGGGGTTATACTGATATAGCATAAACAAAATTTGGTTTGGTGGTAGCTATGTTTCTTTTGTTTATGAGGTGTTTAGTAGTTGTCTCCTGTTCCTGAATAGCAAAGGCATATTCTTCTAGGTGGTATGTAATATATCAGGCTGAGTAAAAAATAAGCAACGTTTTGAAACACAAAATTCATCACAATATATTTTAACAATGCAGAAATTTTATTCATCAAAGTAAGTATCATTACAATCAACATATTTTTGCCAATGAGTTACAAGTTTGTTTATTCTGGTAACATAAAAATCTTGAGTTCTGGAGCTGATGGACTCTTTGAAATGCACTTTTAGCATTGGTTTGATTTTTTAACTCCTCTTGAAGGAAACCATCAAGATGCTTGAAAAAATGATAGTCAGATGCTTGAGAAAAACAGTCACCATAACCTTCTTTTTGAAGAGCTCAGGTTTGTTTAGAGAAGATTTTCAGTGCTTCATTTTGGCTCAAACACTGCAAAGAATGTCTTTTATTATTGTACAGAATCCAATTTTCATTGCAAGTTACAATACGTTTGAGAAGTGCATTGGTGTGGTTACGGAGAAGAAGCAATGAGTAAATTTCATATCTATGCATTTTCTGATTTTCACTCAAATTGTGTGGTACCCATTTGTCGAGCTGTTTTGATTTTTTGATCACATGCAAATGGTTGCAGGCAGTTTACTGGCTAAGTTCTTTTGCCAGTTTTTGAGTGGTCTTATGTGGATCTTTCTTAATGACAGTCTTTAAGTGACTGTCGTCAATGACAGATGGGTGTCCACTATGCTCACGATATTCAAGGCTCAGGTCTCCACTGCAAAATCGTTGAAACCATTTTCGAGCTGACCACTCACTAACCATTTTCTCACCAAATGTTTTATTGATATCATGAGCAGTTTCAGCTGCGCTACGCCTTTTTTGAAGTTGAATAGCAAAATTGCTTGAATATCAAGCTTTGACAGTTTCATTTCAGATGGTTGTAATAATGGTGAAAAAAATATCAATGTTAATTTACTGATGCATTTGGGCAAGTCTATGTCTGTATTATCAGACAATTTCAAAAAAAGGTTTTAAAAATTTCAAAACTCTGCAAGAATCTGGTACAAATTCTTCATAGTTCAAAACATTGCTTACTTTTTACTCAACCTGATATCTATCACATGTCCAGTAGAGCCTACTCTTCCTGTCAATACTGTTGTTATCTTCTAGCTTACAGGATATGTAACCATTTATTGCTTGTTGCAGTTATGATGCATGTTTCTCCTCCAAGCTTTTGTCTAGGTAGGTCAGTCCAGGCTTCCTTGAATTGTATGAAACAGTTGTAATCTCAGAGTACCTGCTCAGTAGTTCTTCTCCTACTTCGAAGATGTTGTTTCTTTCACTTTTGAGTATCCATGTAGTGTGTCTATTTTTTTTAATATTGTTTAGATGTTGTGTGAGTAATACAATGCAACATTTAAAGGCTATTTTGACTGGTCCTTTTCCTCTGCTGCCATCTCTTCATCCCACACAGAACTAATCAGTGTGATTGCCAGGGGTAATCAGCATCTTTCTAGTTTTAATGTCTAGGCCGCAGATGTCATCATGTGTCCAGTCCTATATCACCAGCACTGCAAAAGTGTTGTGAGATATGATCTTGTTAAATACAAGCTTTCTTATTTCTTTATTGCCCACAAAGGGCTAAACATAGAGGGGACAAACAAGGACAGACAAAGGGATTAAGTCGATTACATCGACCCTAGTGCATAACTGGTACTTAATTTATCGACCCGGAAAGGATGAAAGGCAAAGTCGACCTCGGCAGAATTTGAACTCAGAACGTAATGGCAGACGAAATACCGCTAAACATTTCGCCTGGCGTGTTAACGTTTCTGCCAGCTCACTGCCTTATTCTTTAACAGCAGGGTTCACCACCATCCCCTGCCAGAGCCTTGTGGAGCTTTAGGTGTTTTTCGCTCAATAAACACTCACAACGCCCCGATCTGGGAATCGAAACCGCGATCCTATGACCGCGAGTCCGCTGCCCTAACCACTGGGCCATTGTGCCTCCACTGTTAAATGCAAGCTTTCTGAGCTCCATATTTTCTGGATTCAACCGAAGTACTGTTTTGTCATTCTGGCTTTAGTCACAATACCAATGTGTGCAACATTCTCATCAATTCTGAGATACTTATATTCTTCATTATTAGAGATAGAGGAAATAGACAAGCCATTGAAGCACATGTTCCCTGCCTGGTCAACAATCCTTTCATAGTTGACTATCATATACGAGCATTTATTTTGCCTAAAGGCCATTTCTATACTCCGTGAGAATGTTGTGATTAGTTGTAATTGTCTCTTGACATTGTTAATGTTGCCAGAATATAGCTTTAGGTCGTCAACAAAAATTGCGTAGCTGGCATTAATTTTATTACTTTTTTATTTATGTATGTATGTATGTATGGATGGATGGATGGATGGATGGATGGATGGACGGGTGCATGCATGCATGTGTAACTATGAAATGTTCATTGATTTAATAGTTTAATTTAATAGTCAGCTGACATTACAATTGGTTATGGAAATTTTATATGTTGCTTTGATTTGTTGTTATATAACTGACAGAAGATGAAACAAGACGGAAAAAAAGGAATATTAAAAAGAGAAAAGGCAAAACTTAGAATTATTCATAATGTTTGGAAGAAGAAACGGTAATATAAAAATAAAGAAAGAAGAAACTGAAAAATGAATAATAAACAGAAAGAATTACCCAGCATGGAATATAAACTGCATGTACGACAATGGGATATGTCACAAGAGAATGATTAAACATAGTACTGATTCAGGAAAAGTTATTAATAGATGAACAGTATTTCAAATCACACTGAATAAAAAATTGTGTATGAAATGCGAAAAGAAACGCTTCAGAAAGACTTCAGTAAATAACAACAATGCGATCAGACTTTTAAATTGGTTTTAGGAAAATCATGGACTTTTTGTTTTAACTATATATACATATGCTTGTTAAGAGTTCTTGAATTCTTTTAGCCTCTATCTAAAAGTAAAAGTTGGAGTAGTAATAATGAAGTCTGAGATTCCAAGAAATATTAAGATCATTTGTCTGCCTATACACATACACATAAATGTGTATATATATATATAAATATGTATATGTATACATATACTAGCATACCCATGTCATCAACAATGCCGACTATTTTCTTAATGATAGAAAATGGCATATCAACACAATGGGGGGAACCATAGTAAATATATGTGCATACACAGAATTGAAGCACTTGAAGAATGAGATACAACTGGAATGTCTTGGTTAAAAATATCACTCAGATAATGTATGTCTGTGTATATACACACAAACATACACAGACATATGTACATGCATATATATATATTATATATATATGTATATATATATATATATATATATATATACATATATATGCACACATGTATATGTGTGTGTGTATATGTATAAACACACACACACACACATATATATATATATATATATATATATATAAAAGCATACATATGTACATATATACATATGAAGGTTTTCTTTCAGTTTCTAGCTACCAGAGCTACTCACAAGGCTTTGTAGAAACCTATATAGTAGAAGACTATATAGACATAAATACATATATATATATATATATACATATATATATATATATATATATATATATATATATATATACATACGTTTATTTATGCATGTACATCATCATCATCGTCATTTAAAATTCCTTTTCCATGCTGGCATGGGTTGGACTGTTTAACTGGGCTGGCACACTGGAAGGCTACACCAGACTCCAGCCTGATTTGGCATGGTTTTCTACTGCTGGATGCCCTTCCTAACGCCAACCACTCCGAGATTGTAATGGGTGCTTTTATGTGCCACCAGCACAGATATATATACACATACAAACATTAATTCTATGGACATCTCTCTCTCTCTCCATATATATATATGTGTGTGTGTGTATGTATAATCTCACATAGTTTTACATATTTATATACACCCTTTGCATGTGCCTATATATGCATGTGTAAGGGTATGAATGCGTGTGCATGTGCATTTGTTTGTTTATGCATTTTACATCGATGAAATCAGTAAAATATATAAGGGCTTGTATCAGAGAAGGTAAGCATAGAAAAATGGACTAAAATGAAAGAAAATTGATATATATATATATATATATATATATATATATATATATATATATATATATACAGAGTACAATGGGTAAATTGTTGCCATTTTATATTTTTTAATTTTGCACATGTGCATTGTTTGTTTTTGATTTTGTGAACTACAGAGTATAGTAGGGTCCTTAGGGCACCACCTGTGAGAAAAACACCACTCTGATGCAATTCACTCTGCCAGAAATTTGGAAATGACATGCTGTACTGCTTGGCATTCACACTGGAAGCTCCAATATGAACATTTCAGAATGTTTGGGTGTCAATCTGAAGACAGTGTAGAGGATTCAGGAAGAATTGGTTGTGTCTAATGGTGGTTTCGAAGGTACGGCAGCTCGGAAAACTCAATTTGTTCATTCTAATAAGAAAAGGACTCTTGAATTTGTTGGTGAGATCCAGGCCATGATTGACAATGATCCCTCCAAGTGAATCAGGTCCATCGCCAGGAACGTGGGAGTGTCTGAGTTCCTTATCAGGCAGGTAGTGCATGATGACATTTGGTACTCCTCATATAAGATGAGAAAGGGCTAATTTTTATCCCAAGCCATCAAGGACAAGAGGAAAGACAGTGCTACAATGCTTTTGAACAAACTCAAGCATCCCCTCCAACCAAACATACTTTGGTTTGTCTCAGACGAGAAAAATTTCTGCCAGGATCAGATGGGGAACACACAGGACAACTGTTGGCTTGCCATGTCCCCAAAACATGTACCGAGAGTGATAAAAATCAAACATGCAGCCAACATCAAGGTGTTTGAGGTGATCACTAGTGATGGTAACGTTATGCCTTCATTCATCTTCCCACACAGCCTCAGACTCAACACGGAGTCCTACATCAAGTGTCTGGAGGCGGTAGTGTGGCCGTGGGTCAAGAGGTTGGCTGCTGGAAGACCCTTTGTCTAGTAATAGGACTTTGCACGATGCCACACAAGCAGGAGCACCCAGTCATACTTGTCAGACAATTTCTGCAACCACACCACCCCTAACATCTGGTCACCTAAATCCCCTTACTGCCCACCTCTTAATTATTATGTGTGGAGTGCAGTAGAGTGAGAGACCAACAAAACTTCTTATAACACCAAAGATGAACTGAAGGCAAAGATTATAGCAGCATTCACCAACTTAAACAAGAGTTGCAGGAGATTCCGAAGTAGCCTAGAGGCTGTGATTGAAGCCATGGCAATTTTATTGAATAAATTTACTCTTTAGTATTTCAAGATACTTTTATGTAATTTTGGTAAATATATCTGTTAAAATGAGATGTCAGTGTTATATTCATTTTTGCATAATTTAGACGACAATTTATTCACCGCACCCTGTATATCTATCTATCTATCTATCTATCTGTCTATCTATCTATCTATCTCTATGTATGTATGTGTGTGCATTTATATATATATCTAATATCGTTCACATAACCTTTATATATGTTATGTGAACAATAATATTTTGAAAACAGAAGTGTTTAATATTTAATTTCATATATCTCTTTGTGTGTGTGCTTTTGTGTGTGGATGCATGTATGTGTGTGCAAATGTGTGACTGAGAAGGAAAGAGAGAGAGGAAAAGAGAGAGAGAGAAACTGATAAAAGAAATACAGTTCATGATAAAAATTCGCAGTTCTATGTTAAGTAAAATATCAGCATCTTCGGAGCAAAGCCTTTAAATGTGGTCGCCTGCTTTAGCATGTGTGACTGTCACTCACTCCCATTCCATCTATTGTATTACTTTTCTTCCCCTCTAGCATGACTGAGAGGTCACACATTGTGTTTGCGAAGACTTACTGGGGCAAGCGAAAGCGAAACAGTCAATGGGCTTGCAAAGACTTATTGGGGCAAGCGAAAGCGAAACCGTCAATGGCACCTGTGCCCAGCATCACCTTCCTGGCACTTGTGCCAGATGGCACGTGTAAAGACATTCGAGCAAGATCGTTGCCAGTGCCGCCGAACTGGCTTCTGTGCAGGTGGCATGTAAAATACACCATTTTGAGCGTGGCCGTTGCCAGTACCGCCTGACTGGCCTTCGTGCTGGTGGTACGTAAAAGCACCAACTACACTCTCAAAGTGGTTGGCATTAGGAAGGGCATCCTGCTGTAGAAACTCTGCCAAATCAGATTGGAGCCTGGTATAGCCATCTGGTTTCACCAGTCCTCAGTCAAATCATCCAACCCATGCTAGCATGGAAAGCGGACGTTAAACGATGATGATGATGATGATGATGATGATGATATATATATATATATATATATATATATATATATATGTAATAATGATAATAATAATAGGGATAAAAATCCAAATTTACAGATAAAAACTCAATTAAATTCAATTTATTAAAAATTAAAATTAAATTAAGTTTCACAGTATAAAATATATATATATAGTTTTAGTTTAAACTGCAGCAGCATAGCGATAAGCATTGTTTTTACCTTTGTTAAATGATTTTATATCATTGTTTGAAAAAAAAATGTAATTTTATATTATTCAATTGATTTTTAATGATAATTTTAGTCGATACCTTTTTTAACACTAAATTAATTAGTAGTAAGTTTATCATCTTAGCCTAAACTAAGACTTCAATTAGATTAGGATTGAATTTTTTCCATTAATACTGTTTAATATTTCTTTTTATTTTATGGGATAAATAACTAGTCTTTTTATTTAATTTCTTTGATTATACAATATAGTTAATTGTTTTATTATGACTTAAGTTGTATAAAGTTTAATCTTTCATTCATAATAAAATTTTCATTCATGTTTTTATATGTACTTTATCTATTCTTTTTCTTTACGCAATATTTTCACGAGACTTCTTTCAAATATTCGTTTTAGTCTAAAACCTTTTAGTTTAAACTATTGCATCATTTATAGATATGTGCTACTTCTATATCATTTTAACCTAATACTTCGTTCAAGTTGTATTTGAAACAAAAGATTTGTTAAAGTTGGTTTTTGCATATAATATTCCTGTTAGCTGTATTATAGTTGATTATGAAACGCTTATAATTTTGATATCTTAAATAATATTTTTCTATCTTAATATAATAAGTATTTTATATACATTCATTTGTTATTTATTGTTGGTTGATATATACATTCTTTTATTATTATTATTGTTGCATTTTGATCTGAAGATTAGCTATATTTTTGAATAGAATTGATTTTCGATAGTTTTAATCGATTTAAATATTCTTTCTATTTGAAAATTGGTTATGAAACACGTGTAGTCGTTTTATTATCATTATCTTATGATATTTACTTTGTATTATATTATACTTATTTATTGTGCTTTTACTTATTAATTTTTCTATATGTGACAGTGGATTTTCATCGATGAGTTCATGAACCTTGGTTCTTTTCCCTAAAACTATATGAATATATATATATATGTATATATATATATGTGTGTGTGTGTGTGTGTGTGTGTGTGTGTGTGTGTGTGTGTGTTGCTGTATTTTGCGATGGTCATTTATTTTTTGTTACCAAATAAGCACATGCACTATATATTTTTTCTTCACACGTTTACTATAGTTCTTATTCTAACTCATGTCTATTGTTCAAAAATCTTTCATCACACATCTGTGACTTCTTCAGTGACACTTTCCATCTTTATGTGTGCTCTTGCTCCACTTATTCCATTCTGATCTTTTATGATGTGCATCCTTATATACGCATGCCTTTGCGTCTGTGTGTGTGTCTGTGTGATTGTTCTTAATAGCACTATGACCCTCTCCACAGTCCTTCCCCTCCCCATTGCCACAGCTGCTGCCCTTGTACCAAACGTTTGGTACAGTTCCTGTATCTCTTTGTGTTCGCCCACACTGCTACCATTGTAGTAGTTGTTGTTGCCATTGCTGTTACTGCTGTTGCTGTTGTCATTGTTGGTCATGTTGATACTGTTGTGGCCATCTGTGAAGTTACTGTATGTGTGTGTGTGCGTGTGTATTTGGGTTTGCTTCCTATTTTGTTTGTATCCATGCTCTTTATAGTTTTTGTTTTTTTGTCTATCTTTATTTCTTATATTTATCATAGGTATGTGCTTATTGTCTATTGTGTGTGTATTACACTATATCTGTTTTTTTTCCTCCCTTCTGTCTTTAATCATCATGTTGTGTTTGTGTGTGTGTGTGATTGTTCTTAATAGCACTATGATCCTTAATAGCACTATAATCCTCCCCACAGTCTTTCCCCTCCCCATTGCCACTGCTGCTGCCCTTGTGGTGGGTATTATTGTTCCATTCGTGTTTTCTGTTGAGGCTCAGTCTGTTTATTTTTATGTGTGTAGCCTCTGTGATCTGTCTCAATTTCATGTCAGTTCTATGCATTGATAATACCATAACCTCTACGCTATTAATCGAGCTTCTATGTTCTGCTTGAGCATGTTGATAGAACACTAAAGAGCCTTTCTCTTCTTTGAGCTCTCACCAGTGTTTACCTATACACTCCCTTATGCTGTGTGCTGTCTCTCCAGTGTAAGTAGTTGCCATGTTTCTGCACCATCCCTCAGTATATCATAAGCTATACATACAGATGTGTGGCGAAAGATTTCCAGACAATGGATATGAGTTAGAATAAGAACAGTAGTAAACAAATGAAAAATGAATATATAGTGTATGTGTTTATGTGGCAAACAAAAAAAAAGAAATACCATTCTGAAATACAACAATATCTGTTTCAACACATGGTTTCACTTCAGGAATCTTGCTACACAAATTTATAAATGTGTATATATATATATATATATATATATATATATATATATATATATATTTACACACATATATATATATACATAGATACATATACACATATACATAAATGCATGAGTATGTATACATTTACACAAACACAGATATGTACATATTACCCCATTAGTTTTTCCTTCTTGATTTTTTACCATCTTTTTACCATTTTCATAATTGTTTATGATATTATCATACTTATAACGAACTTTTTTGTTATTTTCGTATTATTATTGCTTGCTCTAGCAGGATATTTCTGAATATGATGAATTTTTATTACAAATTATTTTCTCTCTTTTTAGATTCCTCAAAAAGTTTGAATTGTTCTACTTGAACTTATATTTTTCTCACATAAATACATATATATGTATGTATATGTATATACATCTGAGAGTGTAGCGGGTGCTTTTACGTGCCACTGGCACGAAGGCCAGTCAGGCGGTACTGGCAACGGCCACGCTCAAAATGGTGTATTTTACGTGCCACCTGCACAGGAGCCAGTCCAGCAGCACTGGCAACGATCTCGCTCGAATGTCTTTACACATGCCACCAGCACAAGTGCCGCTGTCTACAGCATAAATTCAATGGTTGGGGTTAGTGACAACAGGAATATAACATACACTGGGGAGACTCATAGGAGACTAAATGAACACAGGTAGGAGTATAATGACACGACCTAGTCATCCAAACTGTTTCACCATGCAAAAAATTATATGTATGTACAATTCCAATACATATCTATACAACAGTGGTGCCCCAGCATTACTGCAGCTTTAAAATTGAAACAGGTTAAAAAGTTATATCCACATGCATGCACAGATGGCCATGCTCACCCATGTACACATAGACACACATACAGGAACATAAGAACACACAACTGCACATGCATCCACATGTACCATGCATACTCATGTACACACACATATGTGCAGGCACAAGCATGCATGCACATACACGCACAGGTACATACATGCACAATCATATATACAGATACTTGCCGATTCAAAATCCACCAGATATTCACACACACATGCTGGAATATATTCAAATAAGAAAACACTCACACGTTCACATGCGCACATACATGAACATACACGCATACACACACACACTCACAGAATCAACCTTACAACCAACTCAACAATGCAAACATACTAGGCCACACATTTGTGCACACACACTCTCACACACACATACACATGCATGAAGATAATCATACACACACACGCACACACATGTGCAAGCAGGTACTCACACACCTACCCAGTTCTCTCCTCCTCTCCTTCACGTAAAGAACTACACCCTAAATCCATAAATCTTCCACAGACATGAAACTTACCAAGAACAAGAAAGACAAAATGTAAAGAGGTCATATATGGTTGGAGCACACACACTCACAATCACACACACATGTAGTCACACAGGTGTACAGACAACCACACACACACACACACACACACACACACACACACACACACACAAACCTTTTGTTTACTCTCTGCTATACCTCTTCTTCTAAGCAAGCACACATCTACATGCACATAGAAGCATGCATACACACAGACGTAAGACCAGTCCACAGATAGACACAAAACAGACCTTGGAGCAAGAGGACAAGTTTCTAAGCCTATCCCAATTGAGGGAGCAGAACAGGTAAAATACAGGCTACATAGGTTTCTTAACTAGCTGATCCTCTGATGTAATAATTACTCAATGAGAGGTACTCAAATTAACTCATCATCAGGCTGAGAATACCTTTATTACAGGAAGGTTACGTTGTCACTTGGAATTTTCAAGTTGACTCACTGCAAATGTCAGTTGAAATGAATAGTGAAGCCGGAAGAACAGAATTAAAAAGAAAAATATGTTTGAAGAAATAAAATGATCAAGGACTAAGAAAGAGAAGGATGACATCAAATATGTGAGAGTAGGAATTGTATAAGGTTGATAAGAATGAAGAAACGGAGGTGGGAGAGAAAGAGGGGCACAGGAGCAGATAGTTGCTGTCGTTAAGGGGAAGGAATGGTTGTAATAATTATTTAATTGGGATGGGTAAAGAGAGAAACTGGCTGATCCTGAGGTATTAATTTCTTAGTGGTTAGTTGATGCTAGTACTGATAACCGTTGGTCTACCATACAGTATACATATGTACAATGGCAGACTGGGTCTAAAAATATTGGTTGCCAGGAGACTAAGGGGGCCCACCCCCAACTACAGGGGGGGGGGCACCTGCAACTACAATGCTATCATTTCATTTTTTCTTTGTTAAAAGTATTCTTTTCAACTATCTGCAAACACAGCCAGCAGGCTTAAATAATTATTGCATTCTTCCAGGAGTGAATAGAAAATACTCAAACTTGAGGGGATGGGCCCCTTAGATACTAAAGTGGGCCCCCATATGTGGATTCTAATGGTGCAGGGGCCCACTTGCCATCAAGCAAGCTGGCAACCTGGCCAGTCCGCCACTGCATATATATGGGTCCACTTCTTGTTTTCTACAACACAATGGACCACACACTGCCTACTTCTTGTTTCCTATACCTGTCATGGATTGCTTGAAGCTTACAAACTTCATACACTTGGATATCTGGATCTTACCCATATATATATATATATATATATATATATATATATATATATATATATATGTGTGTGTGTGTGTGTATGTATATATATATACACACACACACACACATATATAATTACTTTTATGTTGACAGTATTTTGCATATTTTGCTATGTGCAATAGTATATACCTAGAGAATTTTTAGTCAATGCTGTGTTCAGACTTTTATTTTCATCAGAATGTATAGTGTCATCCAAAATTCCATAGATATTGTCTATAGTACATTCTAACAGTATATACAGGCTAATTACTTTACTCTGTTCTTGATGGTAATATTGATGAAAGTGTGTTTGTAGCACACTGTAGAACAAATGTCTAAAGGAGTACCATTGTAAAGCAGTAGCTTTTCAGTTTATCTTTTGCTATTATACTCAGTAAACGATGAACATGCACACATACAAGCATAAGAAGCTTACAGAAAGACAGATAGATAGAAAGATGACAGGTTTCCACCTAGTTCCATCTGCCAAATTCCACTGTATGAATGTATTAGTCATTCCTAGGCTATGGTGCTAGGCTGTAGGATTACCACTACAAGGCTGCTATCTAATGACTACAACCAATAAAGAAATAAAAGAATATATATTGTCCATTAATTTTTGCTAATTCATTTCTAGAAAAGATTGCAATGCATTCTAAGTGGAAATTGGAAAAATTTATAGATTTAACATCAGTTTCTATGTTAAAGAAACATATTTTGTGCTAATGGCAGCAAGAGATACCATTTTATAAATGTTTTACTCTTAGTTTAGTTTTTAGTTTTTTCTATTAATAATATATCATAGTGTAGTATAAGTTATCTCATAAAAATAATAATAGGTTCTTTAATGAATGATCTAATTATATTAAATTAAGAGCAAGAACTTTGAGAGACAAAATCTTGGGTAAGAAATATGAAACATATATAAATAATAAAAGAATAAATGAAAATAAATTAACCACAATATTAAACTTAAGAAATTTCATACTTGATGATACTGAACTGTTTTGCTAAACTTTTAAAACTATTCCCTGTAATTAACATATATCCTTTTAACTTACAATATGTATTATACAGAAAACTTCTAAATGATACAGCAATCAGCTAAGTGCACATTTGACATGAAGGAAATTAAGTAAATCTAATGCTTATTTTTATCTCACTTTTAGTAATACTTTCAGTTTGACCAAATGCCACATTTAATTTTGCTGAATAGCGAAATTTCTTTTGTTAATGGAATTTAATTTGCTTTTCTTTTAAAGTTCTAATGAAATTTTTCAGAAATTTGGAAGTATCAAAGATTCTGAGTAGTTTTGTTGCTCTTTTTTGTCTGTATTAAAAGCAAATAAACAAAGAACCGGTAATTTCACTACAACCATGTGTGAATATACAAAGTAACTTTACCAGATGTTAAAAAAAAGTTTTTTCTTCTATATAATTTGCTTTTAATCCGATCATCAATAATGATTTATATAAAATGACACGCAGATGGGAAAAAATGATAATAATTTATATAAAGTTTTTTAAGTAAAATCTAATTTATACTCTATATGTTCCTGGTTCTTGATATATTAGTATTCAAGATTTCAAAACCAAAAGAGGACATAAAGTATTTTTACAGGTAAAGTATCATTTTTCTCAAATTACAAAAGGTTTCAATGCCATAAATTATTCATGAATTGTATATTTTATAATTCTGAAATAATCAAGTATTTGACTACCAATGAAAGTAAGTAGAAAATATAATTTTACTATAAGAACTATACAGGACCATCTATTGCTGACACTAATATTAAATATCCAACTTCAAAAATTCCAGATTTCATACATGGACAATAAATTTTACCCAATTGAAAGAAAACTTAAAAGAGAATGCATCATGTAATAGAGTGAATAAGCTCATTCTTAGCTATTGTTTGTATTTGAACATTTCTAATAGCAAACATGAAAGAATATCAGATAAATGAATATACATTAAGAGAATATATATGAAAATTGACATTTAATGGCTCAGTTATGACTCCTCAGTTCAACAGACTCTTTGAAGATACAAGATTCTTTGTAACTCGTTTGACAGGAAATTACCAGATTAATGCTATAGAGCATAGTATTGGATAGCCATAAATTGAATCAAACGAATTCAGAAATGAAGATAATTAATTATATTTGTTAATTATAATAAACATATCTACCGATGTAATTGCAACACAAATGAAATTGCTGGCTGAGACAAAAACTCTTTGTCATTCGTATGTACTTTGAGAAGAGATAAACAATTTCATAAAATACATAAAAATTGATGAATCATTTTGTCTTTACTACAAATTATTTAAGAAAACTGCAGATTCAGTGCCCATCTGCAGTACTGCATACTCTTCAAGACTGGATCTCAAAATACATATTTTCACCTAAGAGCTTGTTCTAAAATCCTACACTCTGAAGATGACAAAACTATCTCATTCTCTTTGTTCTCTATTTTCTTTATAGCAAGAATTCCCCATCTGTTGATCTTGTTCATAGGGAAAAGCTATAATGTACAGGTATTTCATATATTTGTTTATATTCAATTACTACTAGCATGCAATAATTTTATTACCCTATTCTAATTTGACAATCATGTTATCTGTGTTAATGCTTTGCAACCACACAAGTCTTAAAACAGAAAATAGACATGTGATTCAGTATCATGAACAGTGGTAATATTACTGTTCATTTTATCAAAATATCTAGAAGAGTCTCAGCTTAATATTTTATTTTACTCAATGACCGAAATTTCTATATATTATATTAAATTCACTGAGGATATAACTTTTCTGTATATTCTTTCTGTAGGCTCATCTCCACATCTTGCAATTTTAAATTACCCTATATTGTAGTTCATTATTTTGTATCTAGATAAATGCTATTTCATAAACAAATTGTAGTATATGAAAATCATGTAACTTTTTTTAAAGCAATTTCTTTAGTCGATTCTTTTTCAAGAGATCTTTTCTGCAGAATGTATTTAAAAACATTTTTTTCTTTCATGAATATTACAAAAAGGACATCCGTAGAATATGAAAACAAATTCTAAAAAGTTGTTTTGTGAGGAATACCAGTTTTATAAAAGAGAGACATTAAACTTAGTATAAAAAAAGATCATTTTATACAAAAGTATTATAAGAATTATAGATTATTATAGGTATCATCTTCCAGCATTCTTATATGCATAGATATGTTTGAATTAGCTATTTTGAAAATTATTACAATTCTTGTGCAGTTATTATTCTCAGTAAAAATACAACACACTATATATTATTTGACTCCCATATAAATAATCAATAGCATGTTTA
>NC_142930.1:59364683-59459683 GCF_046866305.1 Octopus bimaculoides | reverse complement strand
ACATATCATCATCATCATCATCATCATCGTTTAATATCTGCTTTCCATGCTAGCAAGGGTTGGACGATTTGACTGAGGACTGGTGAACCAGATGGCTGCACCAGGCTCCAATCTGATCTGGCAAAGTTTCTACAGCTGAATGCCCTTCCTAATGCCAACCACTTCACGAGTATAGTGGGCGCTTTTACGTGCCACCTGCACAGGAGCCAGTCCAGCGGCACTGGCAACAACCTCGCTTGAATGTTGTTTTTCACATGCCACCGGCACAAGTGCCAGTAAGGCAACGCTGGTAATGATCACGCTCAAATGGTGCTTTTTACGTGTCCCCAGCATGGAAGCCAGACAGCTACTCTTGCAATGATCACGCTCAGATGGTACTCTTAGCACTCCACTGGCACGGGTGCCAGTCATCAAATTATATATATATAATGGACTCTCCCATTGTTAGATGACATATGAGGTTTCTGCAATTTCTTGTTAAAAGGCCACACAGATGATTTGTTTATAGCAATCAAATGTTTGTGTTCACATAAGCTCACTTCCTCCATCAAATCGACATTTGCATGATGTGCCACATGTCAGATAATGAAATGATTGCATTGAAATATGAATTGAAGTGTTTTGCTCAAGAACACAACTCCTGATCTGGGAATCGAAACCATGATCTTGCTATCTTGAGTGCCCCATGCTAACCATTAAGCCTTGCCCCTTCACACACACACACACAGAAGTGTATATATGTACATACGTACATATGCATGTATGTATGCATGTCCATATGTATATATACACATAGATATATACCACAAACCTAAGTGTAAGATTATACACACATGTACAGATACACAAATATGCATATCATACATACAATAACACATACACTCATATACATACACATGTGTTTCTGCCTACATTTGCATTTATGTACACATACATATACATGTATACATACATGCACCCGATGAATGTGGTATACACGTGAAAAGAATGTGAGAAAGAAAATCAGATGGAAAAACATTAAATTCAGAAAAAGCGACACATGAAAGATTACAAGAGCCATCTGGTGGAAAGTTACATTGTACCATGCAAAAATGTAGGCAAAATATGTTGGTTTGTATTTATAAAACCCAAAATATAAACCTGTTTATATGCAAACAGAAATAAAGTCAGGTATGAATGGTGTCGAGAGGGGGATCATTGAAGCATTTGTTATTGGACTGGTTAGAAATAAGAGATATCTGTTAAAGAGACCATATACACTTTCATCTTTTTTGAAGGAGAGGTAAAAAAGAAGTAATCATTTGGTATGAATACAGAAAGTATAAGCTGCAGAATATAATAGTGTATTGTAATGAAATAGCTGCTAGGTGAAAAAGGATGAAAATGGAATTCTGTTCACTGGTATATGCATGTGAGACATGTAGACTGGTTAAGCTGTTAACTTGAACTCAGCAGGGAACAGAATCAATGTTTAATTTAATATAACTATCCTCATCTCTACAAAAATCAGTTTAACCTCTTGTGAAGTCAAGGAAAAAAGAACAGTGTATTGATGTGTGTTGAGCAAGAAGAAAAACACTTCTTGTAATACAAAGAGTTGAAAAGGAGGATAGTATTTAAAGTAACAAAGCTGTTAAGGAAGGTGATAAAAAAGATGAGAGATAGAGGAAGTGTGTTCCCATACTGAACGAAAATTATTGTCAAAGGCAATAAAGACAAATAAGTTCAATCCTGGTAAAGAGCATTGTGCCAGTACACATTGGTGTAATTTCCATATATTTCAGTGATAGTCTTAGTGAACAATGCAACAATCTTGGCCTCAGTAAGGTGCCATCATGATTTCTAATACTCAGTAATACACCTCTTGGTACACACTCCAAATATATTGATACACTTCGAACATACTTTTTATTTTATCTCTAAGGAAGAGTTTTGTCTAAAATACATCCTACTAAAACTAATTTAATAGTAAACAACATTGCTACAGGAATTAGACTGACAAATTAAATTTTATTGGCGAGAATACTTGTGAGAGAGACTAATTATGCAAAATAGTAATTTTCTCACTTTTTATTCTAAGTTTCATAAATATTTTGAGCAATTATTGCCAGCTCGAAATAGTATAAAGCTCTTTATCTTAATAATAAGCATGGGAACTGTATATAATTGTAAAAAAAAGTCTACTGTTTTAGCATGGAATTAACATAGGATCTGAAAAATCAAATAAAACCTAAGTCAATAGTTTATGTAGTATTGAATACTTTACTTTTAATATTTCTGTAAGGAAACCAAAGAAAATTTATAAATGATATTTGTTTATGCTAATATTCCATAATTTTGCCAATGGAAAATAATGATTGAAACAGTGGATACTTAATAGATAAAATTATTTTATCTATATGGCTTCTTTATTTGCAATTGATGATTATCCTAGTTTTATAATGTATATTCTTATAATGTAGGAGTTAGGCAAGTTTACAATACTGTAATGTTAAATCTTTTACCATAATATCTTCAGGCATAATGTTCTTAGAAATGATCTAATCAGTCCCTATTCTTTCTTCCTAGGTTTACCTGTACCATGGATACCACTCACGATTGCAATAATTTTGCCATATTAGATGGTGTCTTTGTGAAGATTTAGTTGTACATCCCTGCTCTTATAGTTCATTAAATTTATTATGATGAGACTGTGCAATTTATGTTAGAGAAGTTTTTATTCCTTGAAATACTGATATGAATTATTTCTATGGATATCAACATATAATATTTCAACTTTCTCATTTACATTTTATAATAAAAAGAAATGCAGTGAAGTTGAATTTCATTTCTTAATTTGATATTTTTTTTTATAAGACAGGAAGGTGAATGAATGAAATTCAAATTCACCATGCTATTTTTGAATAGGAGTACAATAGGAAAATGTACGATTATTATATGTAAAACATATTTAAAATTAGACATACTGTTTTTCAGTGAAGTCCTTTCAAACATTATAACAGTTTAACATGTTGCTGTAATAGGATACCATTAAAATTTTCATGTAAAATACTATTTTGCTTTATTCTTACTCTTATAATATTAAAAACAAGTGATGTATTGCTCTAATTATAAACTCACATGACTTTAATATTGTTAAACTCTTGTTTGCAATGCATAATTTATAGATTAAGTTTTCAAAATGTAATCATTTAATTATCAAGTGCTGCTTCATAAATAAAAAAAAAGCAATGGTCTATTGATTAATGAAGAATTTAAATATCCTTATTACACCATTATAAAACATTTATGCAATATTGTATAAATTATATTATATATTTCATTTTCAAATGGGACCTTCCTCAGAATACTATGATATAACCAAAATCTTGAAATACAGTCATTTCTTTATTTGAATACAATACTATTGAATTTTAAACAAATTCAAAGGACAAAAAAAAATATCAACAAGTATAAATCACTTGCAAAAATTGTCATTAGCAAATTCCAACTCATTTCATACATTACGCTATATGTAGGATTTATCATTCAAACAATATCATATAAAAGCTTTCAGAAAAAAACTTTTGTTATACATCATAACTTTTGCATACAACACTTTTTAAGAGTTTCCTTGTATAATTTTCTTCACTAGGTTTTTCCTAATTCTTTCATTCCTATCAAATTTGTTCAAGTATTCTCAGAAAATCTACATCTTTCTATTTTCTCACTTGTTTTTGACTCCTATCAAACCAAACATGTTAATATGTTTATTACTCTTGCCATTCTGAAAACTTACCAAGATCTGAATATTATTTCAAGCTATCGATAATATGGCATACATTTGCCAAAGGAGGTCTCAAAACTGACACTTATGAATTTCAAAATAATGGAAATGATATTTATACCTTTGCGTAAAAAGATATTGATAAAAGTTTTTTTTTTTTATTTTGGGACATAACAACTTTAACAGGCTTTTTAGATCATAGCAATTAATTCCACAAAGAAATAATGTTATCAAGATGTCGCATTATTATTCCCAAAGCGCCTAAACCAACAAGTACATTGAAATAGAACTTTTTAAGGGTCAACAAAAGAGTTTCTATGGATTCGCTTCAAAGTCTTGAACTAATAGCAAAATCTTCCTTAAATTACACCTTACTTAAATAATAGTTTCAAATTTTGCCACAAGGGCAGCAATTTTGGGAGAGGGGATGAGTCAATTACATCGACCTCAGTTTTCCACTGGTACTTATTTTATCGACCGCAAATGGGATGAAAGGCAAGGTCAACCTTGGTGGAATTTGAACTCAGAATGTAGCGACAGACGAAATACCACTAAGGATTTCACCTGGCATGCTAACGATTCCACCCGCTCACCACCTTACCTTACTTAAATAATAGAAAGACTCTTGGGTAATATAATCCTAATCCTAATATATATATTGGGGTAAGTGAAATCGAAATTGAACCAAATTTGATGACTGGCACCCATGCCAGTGGAGTGCTAACAGCACCTGGTACATCCAAGCGGGATCATTGCTAGAGCAGCTGTCTGGCTTCCATACCGGTGGCACGTAAATAGCACCAGTTGAGCGTGTTCATTACCAGTGTCGCCTTACTGGCACTTGTGCCGGTGGCACATGAAAAAACATTCGAGTGAGGTCATTGCCAGTTCCGCTGGACAGGCTCCTATGCAGGTGGCACATAAAAACCACCATTTGAGCATGGCCATTGCTAGTAGTGCATGACTAGCCCACGTGCCGGTGGCATGTAAAAGCACCCTCTACACTCTTGGAGTGGTTGACATTAGGAAGGGCATCCAGCTGTAGAAATTCAGCCAGATCAGATTGGAGCCTGGTGCAGCCATCTGGTTCACCAGTCCTCAGTCAAATCGTCCAACCACCTCGCTAGCATGGAAAGCGGATGTTAAATGATGATGATGATGATGATATATATATATATTTGTGCATGTTTGTGTGTATGTATTCGACTGGTTCTTCGTTATGGTTTTTAAAAAGGGATAATTTCTAATTAGGCTTTGTATTGGTGAAATAGTGTGTTAAAAGGCTCTATGGTGTACAAATATTCCATGGAAAGAAAATAATTTTTGTGTCAGTAAGATAAACTTTATAACAATGAGGTCTTCAGGGATGCCCAATATAATCCAAATTATTTTGAAACTCTTTGTTTATTCCAAGCAAATATCTTATAAAAATTCCTTTAATACACATTTTGTGTTTTTGTATTAGTACAAAATGACAACATTTTGATTTAATTAAATGTATCATTTTATTTTTAAAAGCAACCCATTTGGTTTCTTTTACTATTACTAGTTGATTTCTGTTTGTTATTATTAGTTTATTTATATTAATTCAATATAATTTAATTATTTTTCGTTTTCATTAATATGTAATGATAATTTATTCTACATTTCATAATTATAAACTTACACTCCAATCATATAACGAAGTTAAATTAAAGACATAAAATACATAAATATATAAAGAAAATATAAACAAAGAAAATTTATTTCATAGCAAGCATCATAGAGCTACAACACTTTCTTTCTATTTATTGATAGGAGACAAATGTACCAATACAAATTACATTGCATTTAAAATTAAACATTTTAAAATTATAATTGAAGAAATTTTACTCATGTGCATTTTTCTTCTCTTTCAGAAACAAATAGTTTGAAATACATTCTTAGTCATCAAAGGAAGTTTAATTCAATTCATTAGAGGCAATGGGTTTTAAACTCATTCCACTTGCACTTCTAAACAACAATTTTATTTTAATGTGAAAATTAAGCATCAGTTATCAGTTATAATTTTCAAATATAAACTTAGACTCCAAAGTGAAGATTTGATACAAGTAGGTTTAAATTTAAAATTGTTACATTTTCACAAAAAACATTTTAGAGATACTTACCGCAGATCCAACTGTGACTTGTAATAATAAAGAATCATTTTTCTTTATTAAGCGGTGCTCCAGATGAGGAACCCTTGATCGAGGTTGGTCTGAGGATGTAGCCAGATCAAAAACAATTTCACGGCTGTAGGACTGTTTTTCTCTTATGATAAGTTTTGTCTGTAATAGATTTCATTTCATAAATATAAGGATGAGCAAAATATTTTGGATAATGATAAAACTGTAGCATTTTTATTCAAATAAGAATCGCTAGAGATTAATTAAATCTATTTGTTTCAATTTTTTCAATCAATAAACCACTCTATTATGGTCTGTGCCAGAGAACACTTTCTAACTCACATTTTATCAACTCTGTTGTCCTTTAACATCTAATACCTTTCCTCCGATAAATCAACGACCTACATATTGTCATCTCCAACAGCCACTTTCACAGAAATAATACAACCCTTCATTCTGTAATCTTCCACACCTAAGTGTCATCCATATACGAACTGGATGGCTCATCCAAATCTGCACTGACTCAAAAACATGCCCCTATGGGATTGTGCCAAATTTATTTCCTTCAAACCAAAACAAAAAAAAGTACACAGTCACTGTACAAAAAAAAAAAAAATCATCATTGCACTTAACACCTCTTCCTCACCATTTAGATAAGAGCAGCATGCAAATTGAGCCCTTGTAACAGTTCTAAACACTAGGTCCCAGTCACTGAGATATTCTAACACATTCCCATCTACCCATTGCAACAACTACTAATCCTTTACAGGGCTGAGGAGAAAGAGAATTGCAATAGAATATAGCTGCTGCATCTGGGAGTGCTGCTGCTGCCTTACATACATACAGGGGTTGGACAAAATAATGGAAACACCTAGCATCATAATTTTGAAATATCTATAAAACCATCAAAAGCTTGTTTAGTTGTATGTTTTTTTTTATTTATTATTAGTGTTGCTTAATATGTTTTGCTAAAATTACTGTTTCTTTTCAGATATCATCAGAAAAAGATAATTAAAATTTATTAAAATGACAGATCTATCAGACTTTCAAAGAGGTCAAATTATTGGTGTTCATACGGCAGGCACTAGCATAATGAAAACAGTCGAAATATTTGCTATATCAAGAAGTACTGTCTCGAAAGTAATGACAGCCTTTGAGAAACAGGGAAAAAAACCTCCTCGTCGAAACAAAACTCCAGAAGAAAACTAAAGCTTTCAGATAGGGACTGTCAGACTCTTATGCGAATTGTTAGAAAGGAACACAGAAGTACAGCTCCCAAAATTACTGCAGAGCTTAATGACCACCTCGAGAACCCAGTTTCCACAAAAACTGTTTGCCAGGAGCTGCACAAAGCTGGATTTCATGGGAGAGCTGCAATCAGAAAACTACTACTTTCAAAAACAAATGTTGCAAAACATTTAGAGTGGAGTAAAAACCTACAGAATTGGTCCCTAGAGCAGTGGAAGAATGTTATTTTAATGGACGAGTCATCCTTTACATTATTTCTGACCACTGGCCAAGTATACATGTGGAGACAGCCAAAAGAAGCATTTGACCCAGACTACCTTCTTCCAACTGTTAAACATGGAGGAGGATCTGTGATGATCTGGGGGCTATATCTTGGAAATCTGCCAGCCCAATGGTTTCCCTTCATGGCAGAATTAATAGCCAAAACTATTTAAGCATTTTATCTGATCAAATTCATCCTATGTTTGTGGAACTGTTTCCGGAGGGAAACACAATCTTTCAGGATGACAATGCACCAATTCACACCACTAAAGTCGTTACTGAATGGCATGAGGAACGTTCCAGTAAAGTTGAACATCTTATCTGGTCACCACAGACCCCAGATCTCAATTTTATTGAACATTTATGGCGCATTTTAGAAAAACAAGTAAGGAGTCGATATCCTCCACCATCACCACGAGAACTGGAGACTGTTTTAGCTGAAGAATGGACAAAAATTCCTTTGGAAACAATTCAAACTTTGTACAAGTTCATACCTCATAGAATTCAAGTAGTAATTACTGCTAAAGGCAGTCCTACCCCATATTAAAATAGATTTGTTTGAAATTTTAAGGTGTTTCCAACCCTTGTACATACATACGTACATTATTTAACGTACACAGTATACAGTTACGAGCTACTGTGTACATTAAATAAAATTCATCTTTCACTGGGTGGAATACTTTTTTTGTAGATCATACTTTAATAGAAGAGTAAACTATATATGTATATAAACTCAATCCAGAGAAAGGATACTTGAGAGATTGCCATGAAATCATTCCGAGTCATGCTCCAGATTCTAGCCTACAGCTGTATCATCTTTCTCTCTATTCTCTTTCTTGCTGACATTTCAACTATTATTCCAATGATTTCTGCTTCTTAGATCTAACTGATCTTGTACCACCTTCCTCCTGTCATTCTAAACTCACACCTCTTCTTTTCTCATCACGCATATTATGTGCATCTTCCCCCACACCTTACATTAACTACTATTTCCAGTCAGTAGTGAAATCATAGTCATGGCTGATGCTGGTGTCATGTTACTGGCACCCATGCCAGTGGCATGTAAAAAGCACCTTTTGTGTATTGGGTCTCACAGAGGCAATATGGTTGATGCTGGTGGCATGTAAAAAGCACCTTTCAAACGTTGGGCTTCACAGAGGCAATAACAAATGACCAAGACCTTTGGCATTAGGTCACGCTTAAGAAGATGACCCATGAAGCCAAGAAAAATCATAGTCGTGGCAGACACCAGTGTCACACAACTGGCACCCATGCTGATGGCACATAAAATCACTCATTACACTCTCAGAATGGTTGGCATTAGGAAGGGCATTCAACCATAGAAACCATGCCAAATCAGATTGGAGTCTGGTGTAGCATCTCAGTTTGACAGCCCTGATCAAACCATCCAACCCATGCCAGCATGGTTACAAGACATTAAATGATGATGATGATGATGACGATGATGATTCCCCTCTAGAATTGGCCATCTGGAATCAACCTTGTGGAATTCTTTTTCTGCACATATCTTTCCTACACTCATTGACATGGGAAAAATTGTTGTCTTTGAATTGTTCCACTTGAATTTCTCCTGTCTCAGAGAGCACACAAAGGCCATAGGTAACCTCTTCTTCTTCCAAGTTTAACAAAATAAAAAAAAAGATATCAAACGGCAACACAATCTAAAAATTTAATGGTTTAGATATTCTAAAATAAAATTACTTGCTTTATTCTTTTACTTGTTTCAGTCATTAGACTGTGACCATGGTGGAGCTCCACCTAATGTTGAACAAATTTCTTAAACTTAATAGATGGTACTATTGATGTTTTATAAAGCAGATGTTAACACAATTCATTGTTATATGAATGTTCCACTAATCAGTATACATTACATACAAATTGCATGTGATATTTAGTTCTATGTTATAGAAGAATAACTAAATATGGCTGAAGGCAAGTAAACAAGTGTATATAATACATGAGCTTAAATTGAGTTGATGCACAATACTTGAGAGAAAATTCTTAAGAGAAGAACTGTAAATAGTGTTAGGATAAGACAAAAATGTTACAGAATTGAAATGGGCCAATAAGTAAAGATTGCAGTAATAAGGGATTATCGATCAACTAGATATTATTCTTCTGGTTCTAGCAAGGTTATCTAACAATCAAAGGAAGGATGTCAACTTAGTTATGTGAAATGTACTCTATGGTGATGCCTCTTTCAGTAACAGCAATTGCTTAAAGCCATTTGTTCTATCATATTACAATAGTCTGTTATTCTGAAACAGCCAAATCAGTATCACCCTTACTGAAGGGTGAAAAGTTGTTAAAAACAGATCAAACAATAGATAATCCCTTGTGATTACTTTTTGTGAAAAGCCCACTCCACAAAAAAAAAAGATTGAGAGGAATATTCAGGATATATGAAGTAAAAAGAATATGAGATAGATCTGTAAGTAAAAATAGCCACGTATGTGTATACATGTATGTATATGTAAACAAATATGCATACACACACACACACACACACACACACACATATATATATATATGTATGTATGTATATGTATATGTAAGCAAATATGCAAATATATATATATACATATATCATTTTAATTGAGTTTTTACCTGTAATTTTGGATTTTGTCCCTAATATTATTATTATTATTATATATATACATATATATATATATGTGTGTGTGTGTGTGTGTGTGTGTAAACAGATATGCATATATATATACATATTAATTAATATAAACAGCAGTTTGCAATGTTTCACCAGAAAAAGAGAATTACAAATATCACTAAATGTGAATAGGGTGTTAGGAAACACCTACATTGCTAGAAATAAGGGCTAAATGCTCTAATGCTGTAGTTAATGCACACGAATGAAAACACCATTTGAGTGTGGCTATTGCCAGTAGTACTTAACTGGCCCTCATGCCGGTGGCACATAAAAGCACCCACTACACTCTCGGAGTGGTTAGCATTACACTAACAGACACCATAATTGTCTGAAAAGTGCCAATCAAGAATTCTTAGTATTGACACCTCAGTTTTGGCAATTTCTGTTGCCTCATCAGTTAAGACAGCTTGAGTGTTCGGCTCTTTCTAGACTTACTTTGCCATTAATATTTATGTTTGTATCATCCAGATCATTGGATGATTTAGTGATTCGCTAATGTGTATATATATAAAATTAATATAAACAGTAGTTCGCAATTTTTCACCAAAAAGGAGAACACACACACACACACACACACACACACACACGTGTGTGTGTTGGTGTGTGATTAAGAAGCTTGCTTCCTAACCATGTGCTCTTCAGTCCAATCCATGATGTCTTGGGCAAGTATGTTTTACTACAGCTTCAAGGAAACCACAGCCTTCTGAGTGGATTTGGTAGATAGAAATTGAAAGAAGCCTGTTACATTTATATATATGTAGTGCTTATTGCTCTGTTATGATCAGATCAACAAAAAAAGTACTCCATCCAGTGAAAGATAAATATCATTTAATATACACTATAAAGATAAAGATATATATACATGTATGCATGTGAGTGGTTGCGTTTATGTGTACCCTTGTTGTGATATGTGATGGTTGTAAATGAGCATCATTGTTATATAAATGATGATGTTTGCTTCTAGTCTATTGTGAAAAAGGGAGAAGTATTACCTTACATGGATACAGGTGAGGGTTGGCAACAAAAAGGGCATCTGGCCATAGAAAAACCTGCCTAAGCAAATTCCATCTTACCCATGCAAGTATGAAAAACTGGACATTAAATGATGATGAAGATGATGGGAAAATGATATTTTTAACGTTTGTCTTACCACCTATCAACTCCTTCATGACCCACTCTTATTTTCCTTACATTCCCCCAAACTGAGACTCGCCATTGCACACGTTTTCCTCCATATTCACTATTCACTGCTTTCAGTTCAATCCACATCTCTACTCTCTTATACTCTCCTTTCATACTCTCATGAATTTACTTAATTATTTGCCCCTATTTTCTCTCTATCAACCTTCTGATACTGCATCACTATCATCCTTTTTACCTTTCCTCCTGGGGTAGCTATGTATCTCCTCTACAGTAAGGCACCTGTTCATGTCTCTTTTCCTGCTATAGTCTGCTAACAGCAAGTACTAAGCTACTGTCTCTAATACAGCCCACCCTCTACTCTCTGTCAAGATATCTTATCTTATAAGTTACTTCACTTGTGGTGGTGCACATCAAAAGTACCCAGTATGCTCTGTAAAGTGGTTGGTATTAGGAAGTGCATCCAACCAGAGATGTCTTACCATAGCAAACATTGATGACCAAAGCAGCCTTCGGACTAGTCAGATCTAGTCAAATAGCATGGAATACAGATATTACATCGTGGTAGTAATGATGAAATATACCATATTTTTCAGAATATATGACACACCATTTCTTAAATGACTCAATCACTATATTTTTATTACTTCTTATATTTTCCCATGAATTGTTCACCCACATGCATAGCAGAGCAAGGATTGATCTTTTCCTTCTTCCAGTTAAAGTTATAACAAAATCTTCCTGCTGCGTCCAGTTATTCAATTTCTCTCTCCTTAAATTCTTAAAGCGTTTGTTACAGAAACATTGCGAGATTGCAATTGATTTATTAAACAGCCAGTTGTATTTCTAAATCACTAGCTTTTTCTCTCATTTTTTTCCCATCTTATGAGCTCTAAAGAAATACCAGATGAGGAGAGAAGGCTTCTTTAATAAACCTTGGATGTTGCATTAAATTTTTTCAAACCAAAGTCGTAGTCTACCTTCATCCCTTCATCCTTTTCCATGTATAAGGACATAACCACTGCTGCATAAATTACCTTTAGGAATTGTTTTCATTTTTAAAAATAACATTGGTGATAATTTTGTTCCATCTGCTCAGTCTGCTAGCACCACTGTATAATGTGATATTTATATTTGATTAGTCCAATAGTCTTCACAGTAACAGTTTTAGTAATTTTTACATCATTTGTTCATTTGCTTGCAATATTAAATGTTAACTATGTTTCATCCATGTTTGCTGTTTTAGACAATTCAAATGGAACTTCTTTTTTTAACTGTATAATAAATATACTTGTAAAAAGCACAAATTTTCATTTCCACCTGACTGCACATTCTTTGGGTAACTTACGCTTTAGTTCTCATAACTAGACCTTTCTATTTCATTAACCAATAACACCATGATGCACGGCCAATAAAATCTTCTAGACTATCATTTCATATGATCCTCTTTACTTCAAAATTATCATATTTGTAGAATTGATATTCCTTGCCTTCTCTAATTGAAAAAACATTCCTATAGTATATTTTCAAGATCTCGCTATTTTGCATTTTTTTCTCCAGAAATTGCACTTATCACTTTAAGTAATTTTCAATTTCCCTTCTTGAGTGAGCCAACAATGAATTATATTTATTTATCTATTTTTTGGTTGATGAGGACTAA
Source organism: Octopus bimaculoides (assembly GCF_046866305.1). NCBI lineage: Eukaryota > Metazoa > Mollusca > Cephalopoda > Octopoda > Octopodidae > Octopus > Octopus bimaculoides. The sequence goes on along the minus strand of NC_142930.1, from coordinate 59,446,778 downwards.
AATATCTTCATTTCCATGGGGTTTTGCATAAATAATGACACCAAACTTGAATTTAGCAGTATAAGACAGTCTCTTCTCTTTAGACAACGTGAGGAGAGAAAAAAATAGAATGTAAAATAAAAGAATGAAAAGACTATTTTGCTCCCTAATATCTAAAATACAATACTTTAGGTTTTGGCTATGCACCCAGCTTGATAGTAAGCACATGCCAAACTGATGAGTGGCCAATAAAAACTGAGAAATGTATTAAGTGACTGTCAACACTAATTGCATTAGGCACTTTGATTGGTCAACTCCATTGCTCATTTGAAATTTAATGCAAACACTCAAAAACGATTTTTTTTTATTTGTTGAAAAAGTTAGGCCTGAAATGTCATCCCACTCTGCATAAAACAGCAATCACTCTTTCCCCCTCATCCATTACCTTTATCTTTTATATTTACTAGTGTCAGTCATTAATCTGCTGCAGCCATGCTGGAGCTCCGCTTTGAAGAACTTTAGTCAAATGAATTGACACCACTACTTATTCTTTTAAGCCTGGTACTTATTCTATTGATCTCTTATGATGAATTGCTACATTATAGGTATGTAAACACACCAAGACTGGTTGTCAAGCAGTGGTGGAGGAAAAACACAGATAAAAAAGCGCACACAAACATAAATATACATACAATGGGCTTCTTTTCTGTTTCTGTCTACCACATCCACTCACAAGGCTTTGGTCAGTCTGTGGTTAAAGTAGAAGACACATGCCGCATGCCCAAGGTACCACACAGTGGTACTGGACTGGGAACCATGTGGTTGGGAAGCAAATTGCTTACCATACAGCCACGTTATAATTTGAAATTTTTTTTAAGGAGCACTATAAACAGTTATGTTTTTGAAAGGAAAATACTGCTATTGTTATACATAATAAAATAGCACATTGACATGGAGTGTACTAGGCTTTTTTTATTTAAATAAATTTACACAAAGATTATGTAAAACATATCATCATCATCATCATTTAACATCAGCTTTCTGCTGGCATGGGTTGGACAGTTTGACTGAAGACTGGTCAGCCAGATGGCTGCACCAGGCTCCAATCTCATCTGGCAGAGTTTCTACAGCTGGATGCCCTTCCTAACGCCACCCACTCCGAGAGTGTAGTAGGTGCTTTTATATATACAATAGAACCTCAGTTTTAAAACAACTCTGATCATGAATGAATTGTACTTTATCACCTGTCTTTCTCAAATTCATTTAAAACAATAGTACCTTGGTTTACGAACATCTCTGATCACAAATAAATCGTGCTTTATATATATCTATATCTATCTATATGTATATAGCCCGATTAAGGGTATGAAGACAGGGAAAGTCTCCGGCCCATTAGGAAACACTGGAGAGACGTTTAAAATATCTAGCAGTGTTGACTATAGTCTAGTCACCCGTATAGTCAACCAGGTGATACATGGAGTCATATCCAATAACTAGTGTAGCAGCACCATAGTCAACTGCTTCAAATGTAAAAGTGACACATTAGATACAAATAATTATAGAAGTATCAGGTTGTTGGATCAGGTAATGAAAGTCAGGGAGAGAGTCATAGCCCAACTAATTAGGAAGAGAATCGGTCTAGATGAGATGCAGTTTGGGTTTGTACCAGTGAAAAGCACCACTGATGCTATATTTCTGGTAAGACAGTTGCAGAAGAAATACCTAGCCAAAGATAAACCTCTGTACCTGGCTGTCATTGACATGGAGAAAGCCTTTGACAGGGTCCCTCGATTCCTTATCTGGTGGTCAATGAGGAAACTAGGGATACATGAATGGTTAGTGAGAGCTGTACAAGCAATGTACAGGGATGATGTCAGTAAGGTGAGGTTTGGCAAAGAGTACAGTGAAGAATTCCGGGTAGGGGTAGGGGTCACCAAGGATCAGTCCTCAGCCCCCTCTTATTCATCATAGTCCTCTTGGCAATAACAGAAGAATTCAAGACAGGATGATCCTGGGAGCTTCTCTATTACTGAGTCATTATCAGAACTAGAGGAGAAGGTGGTGAGATGGCAGAAACATTAGCACGCTGGGCGAAATGCTTAGCGGTATTTCATCTGCCATTACATTCTGAGTTCAAATTCCGCCGAGGTCGACTTTGCCTTTCATCCTTTCGGGGTCGATAAATTAAGTACCAGTTATGCACTGAGGTCGATGTAATCGACTTAATCCCTTTGTCTGTCCTTGTTTGTCCCCTCTATGTTTGTCCCCTCTATGTTTAGCCCCTCTATGTTTAGCCCCTTGTGGGCAATAAAGAAGCAAAGATTAGAATCGAAGGGCCTTAGAGTCAACCTAGTAAAAACCAAAGTCTTAAGTAGGAAGGCAAACAAACCACAAATCTCTTCAAGTAGATGGCCCTGCTTGATCTGTAGAGAAAGCATAGGCAGAAACTCCATAAGATATTCCCGGTGTAAGCTATGGCCACATAAGAGAAGCAGCAATATCAAAGGAAGGACACAATATCAAATGATGGACACATAAGAGGTGAAGCAATATCAAAGCATCCTGAGAGAAAAGTTGGACTTAAGAAGCATCAGATGTGGTATGCAAGAGAGAAGACTGTGCTGGTATGGCGATGTGTTGTGAATGGATGAGGACAGCTGTATGAAAAATTGTCACACCCTAGCAGTTGAGGGAACCTGTGGAAAAGGTAGACCCAGAAAGACCTGGGATGAGGTAGTGGAGCATGACTTCGAACATTGGGCCTCACTGAGGCAATGGCAAGTGACAGCGACCTTTGGAGATATAGTGCTTGAGAAGACCCGGCAAGTCAAGTGAGACCATAATGGTAGCCTATGCCAGTGGAATGTTAAAAGCACCATTTGAGCATGGCCAGTGCCACTGCCACCTGACTGGCCCTCATGCTGGTGGCACATAAAAGCACCCACTACACTCTCAGAGTGGTTGGCATTAGGAAGGGTATCCAGCTGTAGAAACTTAGCAAGATTGGATTGGAGCCTGGTGCAGCCTTCTGGGTTGCCAATCCTCAGTCAAACCATCCAACCCATGCTGGCATGGAAAGCAGACGTTAAATGACTACGACGATGATGATGATGATTTATTCACGACCAGAGTTGTTCAAAAACTGAGGTACTACTGTATATATATATATATATATATATATATATATATATATATATATATATATATGTGTGTGTGTGTGTGTGTGTGTGTGTGTGTGTGTGTGTGTGTGTGTGTGTGTATGTAAGAATTTGAAGATTCAGATTTTTCAATATGGTGGGCCACTGGTTTTAAATTGTTATTAATCAAATTAATATTCCATTTTCCCCCCCTTATTATTTAAATATATATATATATATTTATACTTTGGTGTATATGATGCAAGCAAATTTCAATTTGCAGGTAACAAAATGTGTTTTATACATAGAGTAATATGGTGCATATGTGTATATCATCATCATCATCATTTAATGTCTATTGTCCATCCTGGCATGGGCTGAACAGTTTGACCAGGGCTGGTAAGCTGGAAGGCTGCACCAGACTCCAGTTTGAAGGCTGCACCAGACTCCATGGTTTTCTATGGCTGGATGCTCTTCCTAATGCCAACGAGCCATAGAAAACCATTCCAAATAAGACTGGAGTCTGGTGCAGCCTTCCAGCTTACCAGCCCCAGTCAAACTGTCCAACCCATGGCCAAATGTCTGTTATATTTACAGATGTGGGTTTGAGTGGCAAGAGTAGCTTTTGACTTTTTCTATCCAAAGAGTTTTTAAAATCAATTCACACACTATTAGTCACAGATGTATCTACTCTGAGTTTCAATATTCCCATGAAGACATACATGCATACATAAATACACATATATATGTTGATTCACCAATGCCTTTGAACTTCTAGCAACATACCATAATACCACCACTATCTAGCTTGGAGCAAAATGTAAGTCTTATAACTTCTGAAACCTATTATGTCACCTGATGATGTATTGCGAGATGCATCGGATGTCATTACATCATTCCCCACCAACCAGGGAGCAGTGCATAAGGCAACTGAAACAACTGTTGAGCTAAATAAAGCTTCTAGTTACTCTGTCTTCTGTATCAATCATTTAGAATGAATACATACATACATACATACATACATACATACATACATACATATACACGCACTCAGAAAAAATACATGGATGCTCAAATATGAATGCATCTGCACACATATCCTAAACAAACACCTATGTATGATGTGTAGTAAAGTTGATTCCATTTCAACCTAATACCAACGGTTTTCATATATTTTTTCGGTGCCCCTGAACTGGCTCTTGTGTGGGATTGTTGTAGGATTTTCCAGCGAGATCGTTGCTGGTGCCCCTGGACTGGCTCTTGTGCGGGTGACACATGAGGTTTCTCGAGCGAGATGAGCGTGGCCGTTGCCAGTACCACCTGACTGGCCTTCGTGCGGGTGACACGTAAAAGCACCCACTACACTCTCTGAGTGGTTGGCGTTAGGAAGGGCATCCAGCTGTGGAAACACTGCCAAATCAGATTGGAGCCTGGTGTAGCCATCTGGTTTCACCAGTCCTCAGTCAAATCGTCCAACCCATGCTACCATGGAAAGTGAACGTTAAACGACGACGACGATATATATGTGCTGTGTGTGAGAAAACCCGGCAAGCCAAGTGAGATCGTTGCCAGTGCCCCTGGACTGGCTCTTGTGCGGGTGGCACATAAGATGCACCATTTTGAGCGTGACCGTTGCCAGTGCCACCTGACTGGCCTTCGTAGGGTTTTCGAGCGAGATCGTTGCCAGTGCCCCTGGACTGGCTTTTGTGCCAGTGGCACATAAAAGACACCATTTCGAGCGTGGCCGTTGCCAGTACCGCCTGACTGGCCTTCGTGCGGGTGACACGTAAAAGCACCCACTACACTCTTTGAGTGGTTGGCGTTAGGAAGGGCATCCAGCTGTAGAAACTCTGCCAAATTAGATTGGAGCCTGGTGTTGCCATCCGGTTTCACCAGTCCTCAGTCAAATCATCCAACCCATGCTAGCATGGAAAGCAGACGTTAAACGATGATGATGATGATGATGATGATGTTCTATATACAAGATGACGTTGCATCAGTGGATCAACCACTCCTTTCACTGCATCCATTATGGTACATGTAGAATGTGAGCCCAGCTAGTAATCTCAGAAATAAGTATTATATATAGTACCTGAAAGTTATGCTTCCATCACAATTTTAAGTTTGCTGTGCCATTGCATTATTCCATTTCATGCTAATTCTCTGCAGCTACCTTTGTTTCTTAATTACCTGTGCTAAGTGAGTCATATGTGATATAACAGTGGCAGATATTCAACTTAATTTCTTTTAGATTTCGTTTCTCAGCTTGATCTCAAAATGGGTCACTGGCATGCTGTTCGGATGTGGGATATCCATTAACTCAAACAACACGTTTTGAACTTCTTGATAAGGATGGTATATCTGAATTATCTGTTGTGTGCTTATATTCAAAAAGGCTGGGGTATTTTAGAAGGAACTACTGTGAGCACTTTATTGACATGTTAACACATTATTACTATTTTCATTAGTGGAGGCGCAATGTCCCAGTCGTTAGGGCAGCGGACTCGCGGTCATAGGATCGCGGTTTCGATTCCCAGACCGGGCGTTGTGAGTGTTTATTGAGCAAAAACACCTAAAGTTCCACGAGATTCCGGCAGGGGATGGTGGTGATCCCTGCTGTACTCTTTCACCACAACTTTCTCTCACTCTCACTTCCTGTTTCTGTTGTGCCTGTAATTCAAAGGGTCAGCCTTGTCACACTGTGTCACGCTGAACATCCCCGAGAACTACGTTAAGGGTACACGTGTCTGTGGAGTGCTCAGCCACTTGCATGTTAATTTCACGAGCAGGCTATTCAAACAGATAAGACTGTTGGAAAAGAAAAATTCCTAACATCGGACTACAACAAGTAACATTAGATGCCAAGAACTCTCCTAAGTTTCCTAGCTGTCCCTGGGATACTTTTTACTATCGTTACTATCATTATTATTATTACTATTATTATCATCATCATTATTATTATAATCAAGGTGGTGAGCTGGCAGAATTATTAGTGTGCTGGATGAAATGCTTAACAGTATTTTGCCTGTTGTCACGTTCTGAGTTCAAATTCTGCTGAGATTAACTTTACCATTCATCCTTTCAGGGTTGATAAAATAAGTACCAGTTGGACATTGGGGTCGATGTAATCAACTCGTCCCCTCCCCACAGATTGCTGTCCTTATGGAAAAATTTGTAACCATTATGATGATGATGATGATGATGATGATGAAATTTATATCAATATAGATTAGTTATAATCTCAAAAGAGAAGACTTTAAACTGATAAGAGAAAAATGTTTGCAGCTTCAGTACTAAATGACATGATAACCATATAAAATAATCTGGTAGTGCCCCAACATGGCCACATCCTTAGGGCTGAAACATATAAAAGAATAAAAGAATATAGTTTTGGCAAAGCTTATGAATGTATTAATAAGTGTTATACAGTCACACCTAACTTTGTTCAAAGTTGACATGATAATTATTCAGGTGTCACCCACTTAGTGAGGATGAATATAGTCTTATATAGAACAGGATAAATAAAACCATTAAAATCTTTACGTTCTTAACATCTTAAAATATAAATCCTAGAATGGATGTTATTTTCCAGGTTTTAGTTAAATTCTACAAAGAAGAATCAATAATAGTAAACATGCCTTTGTATTTAATCAAAATAAATACTAATAGAGAAATTGTTTTTAACATATTCTCAATGTCTGTGGTTTGCATCAAAACGAAATATTTTCTGAAAACTATTTTTTACTAGTTATTTATCATTTATATTTATATCATTAAATGAATTCTATACACAGTAATCTAGTTAAGAAGTTTACTTTGCAACCATCCTATTTTGGGTTCAATCCTGCCATGCAAAATCTTGGACAAGTGATTTCTAGTAAAGATTGTTTGCCAACAACATGGCAGTCCTGGTTTAGGACGAAAGTTGCTGTAATTTAGCCCCAGGAGACATCGTCTCCTGCTGGCTATACAACATGATCTGTGTCTCTCATTGTGAGATTTAAAAATAGTAATTTTCTAATTTATAGATCAGTGACTAGTTGTCACTTTGAAAGCTATTTATTTCAAATGGGAATTTGGCAGCGCCACCTCTACCCGAGCAATTATTCTGAGCTGATTAAGGGAAATAACTAGGAAATCACGATACACAAATATTGTTTTGAGATGAGTAGGGGTGCTAGAGTCCCTTGTTTGAAAATATAAGGACAGCGATTGTGCCGTATAGCCAGCTGGAGACAATGTCTCTTGGGATAAATTACAGCAACATTTGTCCTAAGCCTGGACTGCCATGTTATGTTGGCAAATAATATTTAATACGAAGTACTGTTGCTGAATATCTCTTGTGAGATTTAAAAATAATAATTCTCTAAGTGATTCCTACTCTAGCATTGGGTTGACCAATACTCTGTAAGTTGAATTAGTAGGCAGAAATTGTGTGGTGGAAATCCCTTGTGTGTGTATGTGTAAGTACATATGGATAGATAGAGATATGTGTATGTACATACATACACACACACACACACACATGCATACACACACATACACACATATATGTTTGGGGCAAGGTAGGTATGTTTATATATACTGGTATACAATAGTGTTCTGATTTGCATTCAATAAATCAGTAAAACCAGTAAAATGAATAACAGATTTAAAATAAAGAATGGGTGATTGATACAAGTGGTTAAAACCCCTGAATGTAGTAGCCAGAACGGCTGCATCTTAATAATTGAAATCAGTAAAACAATAAAACCATAAAGCATGTTCAATGTGATACTATCACTTTAATGTTAAGACCTTCAAACTGAGCATGGATGCAATTTGTTATTACTTAGCAATTATAAATATGTTACAATTACAAACAGATCCCATCCTATTCATTTTAAGTAAAAAGAATGTAGAAATGGCTCTTGGAACACATACTTAATACCCAGGCAAATATTGGAAATGTACTTAGTTCTATATTCTTATTGTAGAATATTATATTGTATATGTGGTACCTATTTTAAACAATATGCAAAAAACTAAGATTATTTCATGTAAACAGTGGTATGTTATTCAATATTGAATATAGTCTATCAATTAAAAATCTATTGTTCAGAAGATAATAACATATTATGAACTTGATGCAATGCAAATCCTGAAGACTAAATTATATTCAAAATTGCAGAATATGTAGTAGATAGTATTATATATTTGATAAGATAAAACTTTAGTTAAACAATAATTAACTTCACAAGTTATAATAAATAAATCTGTTGAATTCTGAGATTATTCTAAGCTTAAGTTCAGAGTAGTTTTAATTTTCTCTTTCAAAAATTAAACACAATAGCTGAAAACTGAAACTGATAATCAATGTCTTTTCATATAGAATATGAACTTTTCCCATTGTTTATTAAATTGTTTGTGAGTACAATCAAAACACAAGGAAAACTCTTTAATTCAAGTCAAATAATTGAGGCAATATTTACTTTTAACTTCCCAAATTTTGAATTAAATTCTGCCAATCAATTCTGACTTTAATCTATTCAGGATTGATAAATTAGTTATCAGTAAACACTAGGACACAACAGATTATGCTTCACATTCACAACATATACTTATGATTAGTTGTCAAAGAAAGTTATTGTTTTCATAAGTTTACATGGCTATCCTGAGTTGGATAGTAACAAGTTATGGGTCATCTAGAATTTGAAAACTATTATATCTCATTACTGTTGGTTGTCTTTCTCAAAAATGCAGGAACCCACACTTCAGTTTTATTTTTTTTAAATCCTTTTACTTCTTTCAGTCATACAAATGTAGCTATGCTGGCACTCTACCTTGAAGGGTTTAGTCAAACAAATCAACCAAAAGTCAAAGACATTTAAGCCATGACCATCTAGTTTTGTTTTCAAGAATGTCTTATTTTAAGCCAGTTTAAGATAGCAGGATGTAGGTGGATGACAATTGGATGATTTTTCTTGAGATTGAGTGACAACGAGATCCTAAAATTGGCTTGGTAATGTTGCATTATGTATTTCCATCGATGAAGTATGTTATTAATATGTAGTTGTTAGAAAGGAACAGGAAATAAAATTTCAAGTTTTACATAAGTTGATATGAGTTTTTACTCTACCTAATGAGTTTGTCTAAACATTTTACGATTTTGACAATTTAATGCATATTTATATTTGTGAAATTTCTTATAGAAGTATAGAAAATATAAATTCAACCAAAGTTGCTATGCAAAATAAACTATAAGGTGTTATATTTTATTATAACTACAGAAAGAGAGAACAAATATTTTAAAAATTTTTCAGTAAATTAATTTAGCACTAACAAGATTCATCTATAAAAAAGATTAATGTTAGAAGTAAAAAGGATTAAATTTTTGTCAACAAGCATATGAAAAACATCAAGAATATAAAAAAATGTCATTGAATAACACAGCAGTTTATAAAGTTATTTGTGTAACTATACAAATAGGTCCATACAACATGAACATGCATGTGAGTTTATATGATGTATGCACCATATAAAGGTAAAGTTTCATGACATGTGGTCCCATATGAGTATGAAACTTATGTGTATTCATAAAAGTGTTCAAACACTTGGGTCTTTAGGATATGTAGTTCCACACAAATGATTCTGTATGATGTATGCACCCATATGAATAAGTTTGCACAGTATGTACATTCAAATATGTGAGTCTGTATGACATGTGCATGTAAATATATTATTTTATTTTCTAGCAACCTATTGTCTTTTTTGAGAAAAGAGAAACTGGGATGTAAATTAATAAAGTTCATTGCAGAAAGTGCATGCTGTGTAAGTGTGGCTACAAAAGGTTGCCTGTTGCTGCTGCTGCTTCAAGGATAACTTTAATTGAAGTGGTTTCCACATTGAGTGGCGCAAAGAAGTGGGTTACTGCATGAGTTACCTTGAACTGTTGGTAAATGCTTGTATTTGAGTTGTAAGTAAAACCCATTTGTTGTTGTAGTAGGTACTGCATAACTGTTCTGCTACTTGTGCCACCACTGCAATCACAACTACACTTACTATGAATATTTTATCAACTAAATACCTTTCTTAATATAAAATAATGTTAAATGCTGATTAGTTGCATTGAGTGGCTACCACACGGCTGCTGTCACTTCTACCATTGTTATGAGCTGACACTGTTAGTGAATAGATCAATGAATTCCTTTTATTAGAAGGGATTCTCAATAGATGGGTCATAACTTGCTGGACTTTTGACAAAGTGAAGACATGCATCTACAGATTAAGTAAATGCCTGTGACATTTAATATTGATATAAATACATTCAAATATGAATTAGAAGCAGCACTATTATTGTAACGTTATCGAAGGCACATGCTCAATGGTTTTGCTGTGCTTATTCACCAGTAGGCTGTGATTTAGCACAGTAGGGATGACTCCCACAGAGCGCTGGGTGTTAAAACATTTGAAAGTCAGACAGGTGAGACAACTCTCCCCAAATCCCATTAAGGAGCAATGGATATCAATGTTTCACTATTTTTGTAGTTTATCAATATCATGTACCTGAACCAAATTGGAGGCAACTAAATCGCCAGTCCGTGACTATATACAAATAGTATAAAAGCCGTTTGCTGATATGTCCCACCTCCAATTCAGTTCAGGTACATTGATGTTGATAAACCACAAAAATGACAAAACATCAATGCCCATTGCTTCTGAATGGGATTTGGAGCAAGTTGTCTCACCTGTCTAAAATCACATACATTGAATATGTGTAGTCGATAATGCCTCAGAGCATTCAGCTGTAGAAACTCTGCCAGATCAGATTGGAGCCTGGTGCAGCCATCTAGTTCACCAGTCCTCAATCAAATCGTCCAACCCATGCAAGCATGGAAAGTGGACGTTAAATGATGATGAAATGTTTTGTTGAGGAATACCAACAAATAGATTTTTACACTATTTGTATATTGTCATGGTCTGGTGCAAAGTACATACATTGAGTATGTGTGTTCAATAATGTTTATTGATATATTTTAATACCAATTGACACATGAAATGTATAAGGTAAACCAGAACATGAATTTAGGGGCAGAGTTTACTGAAACAATTGAGATTGAATTCTAACACAGCTTCATTTGATCCTAATAGACTCATAATAAGATAAGATTCTGTGTGGCACGCTAATGAAATACTTCTTAAATATATACTTTCCTTGTTTAAATAGGCACATTATCATTTTACAACTAAATAAATTAATAAAGCAAGAATTAAGTTTCTAGATTAATCTCAGAATTAATGATGGATCCAGTATGTGATATGGCAAAACAATGATGGTGGTGATGATGATGGCATTGATGAGGATGATGATGATGATAAGGAGAATCATTTACTTGGTAATATAACAACATATCATCTCATTTAGTAAATGCTGAAGACTTTATAAAATCTCTGAAGAATGAAATACACTACAGATATAACTGTAGCTAATTTCTATAAACTTTTTACATAGAGAAAACAAATGCTATTATTTTTTTACTTTCTTTACAATAAAATCATGACCTTTCAGTATCTGGAAACATTTCATATGAATGATGAATTTTTATTAGACACATTGCAAAAAATTGTTTGTTTCCTCAATCATAATAAAGTTTCTTTTAACAGGAAGTAAAGACAGTAGCTTCTTTTGAGTAGAATATAGTCAACTGCTTTCTACAGTTTTATAAACATGGTTAGCAGAAATAAACCAAATATTATTAAATACTAAAATCGTTATTTTCTCTCTTATTGATAATCATTGACACTATGTGCCTTGGTCTTTCGAATTTACCCAGCTGCTCTCAAATTTTGATTCCTAGTTTCTCAATAATTATAGGTCAGAGGCTGAATTTCAATATTTATTACCACTTGTGATGTTCCCAATTTAGTTTCTTTGTAAATTTTATAACATAAAAAACTGATATTAAGTGAGCACTGGAAATATGGATTTAATATTTAATCTTAGATTTTATTTAAATGTTATAAATTCTTACTTTGCTTTAAATTTGCTAAATTTTTATTGTGAGCAATTAAAGGTATTATTGATGTAAGACTTCATTACACCAGTATTGTCTAAATTAAATAATGCAATAGAATTAATAATTATTCATTCTGTGAAAGGAATGAAAAATTCATAAGAAAATAAGTCAATATACAGAACCCTCAAAAAAATCTAAATTTAATTTCCAATTTTGGACAGTTTTATATTAAGTGAATTTTAATTTTTCAAGAAAATCTTTACAAATGATCTAAATCTCTGTCTTTATGGCTGTGTAAACAAATTTCATTGCTTTTGTTCTAGAATTAACGAAAGATATTACCTTACATATTTTCAGTTAAAATACAAAAGAAATTAGTGTTATGTGTTATTTAATAGGACTTTCATCCCCATTGTCTAGTATTCTTATTTTTAGACATTTTTCCAATATGAATATTACTAACAATTATGATTTAGTCTTGGAAATTTCATATATAATGAAAACAATGAAAATGCATTTCAAGTTCTTTAGATCATTAAACTTGCCTTCATGAATTTTTATTCCCAACAATAAATTGTGTAACCAATCTTGTTTGCTAACTTTTTGATAAATGCTCTATAGTTAAAAGTTGAAATAACACAACTGTTATAGTTATCAAAATATTACAAGTAAAAATAATTGGTGATTTGAAAAAAAATTGTAACTTTCTCAAAATATGAGCAAAACAATGTTAAGTGGAAAATTTAATAACACTGTATCCAATATATTTTTCTGTTTTAGCATGACAAAGTTGTGTAGCTAAGAATAATTTTATATGAACTAAAGGTACTTCACTTTCATTAAAGTTGGTTGCCTTCCAAGCTTTACCATTTGAAAACAGTATATGAACGAAACTATTGGATTAATGTGCATTACCAAGAGACAAAATTAATAACTTTAACCCTAGAAAGACAAATTCTAGACATTGCCAACCCACGCATTCTGCTTTTAAACTCATTATATAGATTCAGATCAACCATCATATTACTCATCAATCTTACACATTAAAGATATATGATATGATAGTTCCAAAACAACTGACAAAATAGCACTAACCGAATCGTTGCCTTCTCACTAGTAACAGCAGAGAATATCAAATACAATGAACCATCCCACTTATCAACATAAATATACTACTTACATGGAAGACAGAAATATTGGGAGTTACATACAACAGCATAACGTTCTCAATACACATAGAAAATATAGTAATGAAAGCAAAACAATGCATATGCATAGAACACTCAAAGGTTTGATTAACAAAAGAAACTGACAGAGGTTTACAAAAAATTATCATCATCATCATTTCAATGTCCCCTTTCTCATGTTAACATAGTTGGACAGAATTCACTGAGGCAAATTGTAAGGTCAGATGCCCTTGCTATCATAGTACTGTCACACTGTGCTGTGATGCACAATACTAATATTAAGTACTCTAGAGGGGACCCCTTTGCCTGTGCAGTTCCCCCCACCTCTCTAGAATTTACAGGTATGGAGAAATATACTGGACAATGAGAAGAATACAATATTTCCTAACTACAGTGCTACTCTTATTCAATTATATAATTGAGTATACAGTATGATTCTCAGCTTGACAAAGTTATGATTTCATCATCATCATCATCATCATCATCGTTTAACGTCCGCTTTCCATGCTAGCATGGGTTGGACGATTTGACTGAGGACTGGTGAAACCGGATGGCAACACCAGGCTCCAATCTAATTTGGCAGAGTTTCTGCAGCTGGATGCCCTTCCTAACACCAACCACTCTTATCTAGAAAAATAGTTCTATGGTTCACATCTATGTTATTGAGCCAACTACCTATGTGCCATCGGTCTGCTGGATCAGAGCTGACCTGGTGCTATATCCTATGTTACAATAACACTTTTAGCATTTTTTCCACTCAATAAAAGTATAATTAGAATAAAGAAAACTGCAGATAAACACAATGCATGTCAGCGTGTAAAACAAGCATTGATAATCTTCATCATTGTAATTTTAATAATCATTGCTATGACAAATTACAAAATGTTTCTTTCCATAGCAAAACCATAGAATTCTCATTCCCATCTCCTGTTAATAAAACAGAGTGGGGCAGATGAAGAGAGTAAAAGATAGGGAAAGGGAAAGAGAGAGAACGAATATTCAACTTCTTAAAATTAACTCACAAATAATGTATACACTGTTTGACAGTGACAAATAGAATTTTTTCAAGAGTCTACCAGCTTTATTTAGAGAATGTAAATGATGCACTTGAAGTCAGAAAATTTATAGTTTAGACAAAGCACAGAAGCAAAAGAAGCACTTGGGAAAGTTTATTCAAAATAATCCTAAGAAGTATTGGAATATTAACAAAACTGTATTAACATTAGGGTCTTCTCGCTAACTGTTATTATGTAAAATTTGATTAAAATCATGAAACAGAAGAGATTAGGGACAGTAATTATGTTAAAACATGAGGAAAATGATTTGTTTATTTCTTCTTCCAGCTCTATACTTTGTTAATTCAAATTCTCCTGAGGTCAACTTTGTTTTTCATCCCTCTAAAGTCAAGAAAATAAAACAACAGTCAAGTACTAGGGTTCATTTAATTGACTGTTCCTGTCCTAATGTGTGATGTGTCTATGTGACAAAGTACATTTTACTAGTTTTATATATTACTTTACTGAAAAATATTTAGCTCATACAAATGACAAGAGTTTAGGAGGATATATGCAAACAATGAACAATTGACATTTTAATTTTAAATTCGAAGTTAAAAATTATATGAACTTCAGAGATTGGCAGTGTGCAAATATTTAGTTTTTAATATCAAGCAAAATTTGGCATGAGGTAGTTAAATGGACCATATTGGCACTTTATGGAAAAATAAGTCATATTAAAATTAAATTTTGTGATAAACACCAAGAAAAGAAAATCAAATTCTACTAATAAAGACAGAGTTCAACTTTTCTTTTAAATTCACTGATACAAGATGTAAAACTCTAATGCCACTTATTATAAAGAAAAAAAAATAAGATCAGAAACATAAAATGTCAAATTATGCAAATATTTTCAATCATCTCATCTAAAACATAAACATATGGTATGATTCTAAATTCAATATTTTGATACTGAATTAGAAATCAATAATGATTAGAATGCTTTATATCAATCAGTTTTATTTGATTTTAGTACAAATTTTTACCTTCATCAAGATATTTATAGGACTTTTATTAATTTGAAATATCACTGGATTTATTGTACATTACGAAGAACCAGACTAATGCCATTTGAATTTACTTATTTTCACTTACATATAATAATGAATGAAAATGGGGTTAAAACAATTTGCAGATTTTGCTTTCATTTCTTAATCTGAGAAGTAGAAGCAGTACTTTATAGACATCTTAGATATGCAAAAACCTTTGAAATAATGAAATAAGTCAGAAGAATAGAAGTGAATTCATCAGTCAATCAGGCTGGTGGAGAGACAAAAAAGAGTGGATACACTGAGGTTGGCAGAGGTGTATGTATGAGGAACAGGCAAGAATGAAATACAGGCTGGAAAATAGATCTAGTCAATTAGACTTGTTCTACTTATTTTGAAACCTTAAGGTATAAATAAAGGAAATTTAACTGTCATTTCTAGTAAGTTAACTGACTTAAACACTTTGTGAAAATATTCTCATCAGCAGGAAATATTTCAACTATATATACATATTATAGTCTTCCCTCATAATTTAAAAGTTTCTCTGTTGATAATTATAGTACTTGGTATTATTGCTGTTAATAAATGATTTAATATTATTGCTTTCTGTGATGTTTTTAGAGTGATACACAAATATGAATTCAATGAAATCTTCAAACAAATATAAGCAGTGCCATGACATTATAATTAACTATCTAGCATTTAGTATTAAATAAACTGTCTTGCAATTTCATAAATAATTATCAAAGTGCTTTCAGTCACTTTAAATAAAATTTTTCTATTCTTCAATTGTCTATAAACATTATAAATTATAAATATAACAGAATTAAAATATGTTAAAGGAACTTGAAACTACCCCAGAAATTAATTAAAATCTGTAATTAAGAATTCCCAAAGTACATTTAGTATTTCAAAATCCAATGACAACACACTCACACACTCAAAGAACCTCCTTATACACACATAGACAAGACCCCACCCCATATATGGATTCTCCCATCGAAGACAACATATGAGTGTTCAGCTTTTGCTGAATGACCTGCACAACTGATTTGTTTATAGTTATCAAATGCACATTAGCTCATTCTCTCCATCAAATCGACATTGTCTGAACAGGTGAATAGTGTACTATGCGTTATGTGTCAAAGTGATCGCAGAGCAATGTGAGTTTTGCTCAAGAACATACACTCTCTCTCTCTCTTTCACACACACACACACACACACACACACAAGATAAACTTACATGCATGTGGTTTTACAAAATGCATTCACCCAGGCAGTGAAAAATCTATCTAGTTTCAAATTCATTCTTCAGAGATTTGCTGTGCATTCTTTGTCACAGAAAGAACAGCAGTTTAATGATATATATACACACATGCATTATATTATATCATATTATATCACATGTACATGCAACTGAACTAAACTGGTCGCTCTAATCTGTGTCAACACAAGTGTTAGAAACACAAATTAATTCATTAACTGAATCACTGCAGCAATGAGATAACTATTTATCTCAGTGCTGTGCACTTCTATTAACAAATACATACAAACTTATAAGGCACAGGCTGGCTGTGTGGTTAAGAAGTTTGTTTCAGTCATGCCACCTCACATGTTTCTATAGGGTTGTAGGATTAATGTTGCTGGATATGTTGAAATGCTGGAGACAATCGTTTAACCCTTGTTGGATGAAGTATATAGTAGAAAGCTATGCATGTTTCAAAAGAATTTGGTGCTTTCTCATAAAGATCACATACACTAAGAATGGACGTCAGACATTCTTTGCAATCATGTAACACCAAACTTCTGACCTGCATGGTCACAGACTTAAATTCCATTGACTAATATGTTTAGATCATTGTTGAAAGGGAGACTAATCAACATACTCACCATACCACAGCTTCAATGAAGACCAATATTATCCAGGTAATGTCCCAAATAAATAAGGACCAGTAGGTGCAGGCATATGAAGGTTTCTGGTCCTCCATTGAAATTGCTTTATTAAATTACCAAATATTTCTTCAAATAACTCTCACACCCTCTGTATATGTGTGTGGGGGGGGGGGGCTGTGTAGTTAAGAAAATCGTTTTCCAACCATGTGGTTTTGAGTTCATACTGCACAGCAATTTGGGCAAGTGATCTCTTCTAATATAACAACTATATCCATGTGAGTGAATTTGGTAGACAGAAACTGAAAGCACCTCGTATATGTATGTATGTATATGTGTGTATACGTTGTGTGTGCCCTTGTCTAGACATCACATGATGGTTGTAAATGAGATTCATTGTCATACATGCAAGACTGATTATTGTCAATTATCCATGAGAAACATATCTAGTCATGGAAAGTTATTATCTTGCTTGGAAACAGGAATGAGCTGGCAACAGAAAAGTAATAGACAATCTGGCTCAGCACACTTGTAACCTAAGGCAAGTTACTTCAGCCATATATAATGTGTTCTACTCTTTATTGTATAAGTTTAAGTCCCAAGAAGGTAAGGTCAGACAATTTTCCTGCAGATGATGGCTAGTGAACCAGAATGCATGTCCATGACTGTCCTCCTATCTCCAGAAAACAAGCCTGTCTTTACCTTTAATGGCATGTCACCTTTGTAGAAATACTTGAATCTTGAGATTATCTTCTCAAGTGGAACTGAGCTTAGTTGCCATGTGGTAATAGTAACAAATCAATTTTAGTAAATCAAGAATTTATGATGTATGGTATTTGATATACCTGTATTTGTTTATTTTGCTCAAATACATGCCACTGGTCACCCTGAATTGTTTTTCTTATCTTATATATTTTTTTTAATA
The DNA here is from genome assembly GCF_046866305.1 of Octopus bimaculoides. NCBI lineage: Eukaryota > Metazoa > Mollusca > Cephalopoda > Octopoda > Octopodidae > Octopus > Octopus bimaculoides. The sequence continues at coordinate 59,428,620 of NC_142930.1, read as the reverse complement.
AATATTCCTTCAGCATGGCTGCAGTCAAATGACTGAAAGAAGTAATAGATAAAAGATATGATAATACATCTGGTCAAAAACTACAAAGAGTACTACTTTTCTCTGTACACTTGGACAATGTAACTATCTAATGAAACTACTAACTTAATTCCTATATATTGATTCAATAAAAATTTTATGTGACCACATTGACACTGCTATGCACACTCCTGACACATTAGCTACCATGCCCAAAACAGACAAATAGCTTACAGACCTCAAATCCATACATTCTTAGATAATGTCCCACAGAGTAACATAAACATACATAGACTCAAACAGACACACACAAAATAAAAAGAAAAAAAAAAGAAATTCCTCTATGATACAGGTGAGAATGAAAGTCCAAATCGAATATTACCACAACATACACGTAGACAACAGCTAAAGCTGATGCTTGGTAAAAAAGAGTTAGAAATATTTCAACAAAAAATGTTTATTCACACACTTAGCCATGCTGGAACAGTTACATAAGATAAATATAAATTCAGATAAACATTTTCAAAAGAAAATCACCAGTCAAAACATCAACAAAGAACACCAAATGAATAATATAACACCAAAGGCACGAATACTGTTCAGCTTGCCATAACCGTATCTTATACTGAAACCAAACACAAATATTCTCCAACACATAACATTGTAACCGAAAGACAACTGGAAACTTCTTAGGAATACCACATGGTGTAAAATCAGCATCATTATCATCATATAATGATATATATATATATATATATATATATATATGTGGGCATAGGAGTAGCTGTGTGGTAAGTAGCTTGCTTACCAACCACATAGTTCTGGGTTCAGTCCCACTGTATGGCACCTTGGGCAAGTGTTTTCTACTATAGCCTCAGGCCGGCCAAAGTCTTGTGAGTGGATTTGGTAGACAGAAACTGAAAGAAGCCTGTCGTATACATATATATATATATATATATATATATATATATATATATATATATATATATATATATATATACACACATATATATATGTTTGTGTGTCAGTGTATGTCCCTCACCATCGTCGCTTGACAATCGATGTTGGTGTGTTTACGTCCCTGTAACTTAGCAGTTCAGCAAAAGAGACCAATAGAATAAGTACTAGGCTTACAAAATATAAGTCCTGGGGTCGATTTGTTTGACTAAAGGTGGTGCTGCAGCATGGCCACAGACAAATCACTGAAACGAATAAAAGAACATATATATATATATATATATATATATATATATATATATATATATACACACACACATGTATATACATATATGTGTATGTGTGTGTGTGTGTGTGTGTGTGTATGTGTCTAATATGCATGTGTATGTATGTGTGTATGCATGTAGATAGAAAGAGAGAGAGAGAGAGAGAGAGAGAGAGAGATCAAAAGAGGTACTTATATCAGAGTTAACTTTAATATATCTTGCATTAATAGTTTTATCTATTGCTAGTACACACACATATTCTCATTTGCCAACTGTTAAGTTATAGGAACATAAACAAACCAACACTGGTTGTATAGTAGTAAAAAGCAACAGAAACACAAGCACAATGATGCTCCTTCACACATGCACACGTATGAAATGGGCTTTTGCTTGGTTCCTATTTACCAACTCACCCAAGAGATATCTGTAGTAGAAGGCACTTGCAAAAGACCCATACAGTGGGACCAAACCAACAAACTACATGGTTGCAAGTTGAAGTTTTTAACCTCACAGCTATGCCTGCACCAATTAAATATGTATCACTCCACAGCAATTAAAAGAAATGCACAAATCTCATATTATCTGTAAGTTGCAAATATTTATCATTGAACAATTCCTTAACTTAGGAATAATTCCTCCTCTCTCATAAGTACAATGCTATCTTCAATACAAACTTGTTCAAAGTTTCCTACTCAATAACTTTAAATTCTGTTTACTCACTTTCAAATATCAGCTGCAAAAATTGACTTCTAGTACACACACCTAAACACTAGATTCAACAATAGCTGAATTACCTCAACAATTCACTCGTCATTTAAAGTAATCATAAACTTACTGAATAAACATCACATTGGCCTAATCTCAAACAAAATTAAGCACCTCCTTTCCCAACAACTTTCAAGAATAGCAACAGCTCTACTTCTACACTCTCTTACCACATATTGAACCTCAAAGACCAATATGCTTTGCAACATAACTTGGAGCAGAATGCACTAGCAACAAATCTACAACCTAGCATCAAAATTCTGCCCTTTGTTCTCTCAGACATAGTGATTGGGAATGGTACTTGTGTAGCTGGAAGAAAAAATATATGTATTGTTGTTTCAAATTTTCTGTAGCAGTTCATTCTCAGTTCAAATTTTCCAATAAAGTGTGCCTCAATTATCAAGTGGTTTACAACATCTTTATTCTCATCTAAGATCATTGTTGATATTTTTTCTCTACATGGGGTCTGTCTTTTTATCTCCTTGTATACTGATGTAACCTTGCTTCTGTCTAAATACATCTACCCAACCACCTATTATTCACCAGTCCACATACCTCTCTCATTCTCTCTCTTTATCTATCTGTCTTTATTTCTATCAATCTATCTTTCTATTTATCAATATCTGTCTATCTATATGTATAACTATCTATCTACCTTCTCTATCAATATGATTTAGCATAAAGCCTTTAACAACAGATAAACTCTTGACTCTTATTGCCTATTGTCTGGCATTCAATTCTTATATTTAACTGGAAAGATGGTGTATTCATATATTGTAACTACTTCAGATACATTAATGCATGGTATCCACAAGACACTGCCAGACTAATACTCTCTATCTCAAAAACAATTGTAATTCTGTTTAAAGATTTTGAAAGAAAACATTAATAAGTTTACTTTCAAGACAAATGTTAACTGTACATTTAACTCTGCAACTGCTGAGACTTCTACAAATCCATCTCACCTCCCAAAGACCCAAGAACATCATCATAAGGTACATCCTTAGCAAAATAAATCAGCAAACGCTATAAGGTACTTCATCTCTTCAATATGAAAGTTGCAATGATATCCACTAGCTGATGGCTTCACAGCCTGCATGTAACACACTCTATTGAGCAAGCAATGCACAAATACTTCCAAAGAAATTCAATATAAAATTCAAATACTTGCTTCAGAGATCACACACCATATGCAATACCATGTCTGCAAATAGAGACAACATAACCACAAATGACAACACAGATCATACATTATATACAGCATGCCCAGCACAAACAGAAACAATGACTTCTATAGAAAACAGCAGACATATAACATGCCTCACATAAAGATAACATGGCTACAATCTGCACCAAATACCTGAAAACCACCACTATCAACAGCTAGGAACTCTCACTACAGAGGAAATAGGGATACTTAGTAAACATCAGAATATTACTCTAACCGATGGGCTTGCAGAGCATTAAATCATTAAATATATCTCTAGTATTGCATATGCACTACTCTGGATACATCATAGTGTTTGACCTTCATGAGGAACTTAGAGCCCACCCATACCCACCCATATAAGCAGGGAGTTATGAACACTACTATAGTGAAGGAATTCTTTGAAAACAATGTAGGTAAATTATGCCGAGACCTCTTATGAATTTGGCATACAGATAACTACCCTCAACCTTGATAGCCTGAGAGAAGTTTTCCATTCATGACAGTACATAACACTGTATTAAAGATATGATGATGATGTCTTTCTACTGACCCATTCCAAAAATGAGGCAACAAAAATATGTGAGTCCTTCACTAGTATCAGCAACAATATCAAATCTGATATTGAGCACTCAGCAATAGATGATTATTTAAACCTGATGGAGTTCAACGTATTCTTTGCTGCAAGGCAGGCCATTCTGATTTTTTGATAGAGAGGCCAAGATGGACATATTTCTCCAATCAGAATCTATGTACCCACAAACTTTAAAGCATCATAACATGAAAAAAAAAACCCAGCTTATTCATCACATAGAAGGCAGTGACTAAGCAATGCTGGCAGACCCTGTAAAATGTTTCTTAGAGACTACAAACGATGCTTCATGGAAAGGGTGTACAATACAGTGTACAATACAGAGGGCATACAACAATATATAGACCTCACAGGACATCTAACAATACCAAACAAAATAAGGTCCATGACAACGACAGTTAAATTATCAACATTACCTGGTGCCAATCAGGCAAATGGTAATGTAAATAATGGCATGAAAAGTAGCAGAAAAATAGATTCAAAAATAAGGTAAAGAAAGAATATGAAGGTCAAAAGAAAAACTAAGTCTTTGTTGATTTTCCTTACTATGTGGGAAATAGAAGAAAATAGATGAAGAGGTCATGTCTTCCTACTAGAATAAGGAGGTGTGGGCATATCTCCAGAAAATATTTTTTCTATGCTGTCTAATGAAGTTGTTGCTTGTCTGTCATCTAACCTTCTCGACTGTCAGCTCTATGACTCTCGGAGTGAAAGTCTGCCAGCTCAGCTATTTGTTACACCAAGTATTGATGGGGCTCACTCTGATTCATGTTTTGTAAATTCTAGTGCCACCTAAAGTTTGGTTGTTCCCTATATTCTTTATGATGTGTTACTGATTTTCCTGTAATTACTTTGAGTAGAAAACCAAAGGTGCTGCGTTTCTGTCCTTCCTGAAGTTCTGAATTCTGGAATTATCTACATTTTAGAGTCATCTCACTTGTAACTAGAATTATTTCTATTAACAGAGATCTTGAAATGATTATCTATAATGAAGATAGCAGCCTGGTGTTCAATAGCAACAAGATACAATCTCTAAGCATATTAAGGGAACAAACTTGTGCTACACCTCCTTTTATACATCATTACAATGAAAGCCCCAAAGTTACAACAAACATTAGGCTTCAGAATTTCTGATCATCTGATATGGTGACATCACATATATAATATTAAAAAACTAAGACCAAGTTGCCTATTGAAAGACTACATACTCCAATGATATAGTTGCATCTTCAAAGTTGGGAAATGATTCTGCTTTGCTCAATTGCTAACCATCTACAAAATTCAGATGTGTTCCCCATTAAAGTATTGTTTGCATATCTGGGACCACATCTAGAAAGAGGTCATTTAAATCATTAGCAAAAGCTCATTTGGCAAGGTGCAACAATTACTGGCACACAGAGAGTTTTTTCTGTTTGTCATTTATCCTTCTACTACAACCTTGAGCTAAACACTTTTCTCATTCATCACCCAGCCACCACAGGGCTGCACACCTCTGGAATTCCTTTTCCATCCATGCTTTTATTGCAGATATCTAGACACAGATATTTGAACTCAGTATTAATTACATCATCTTATCATTAATTGTGCTGGTCTTTTTCCCTTTTCCTCTAAGTAACTAAAAGTCTTCCACTACATCCCTAATGAAGAGATCCTTATCTATTTTCCCACCATGTTTAAAGTATAAAATATAATTTCAAAAGTTATCTATTATTTTAGAGGCTGGAAAATGTTATGTGCTCAGAAATATCTATGATTTCACTATCTGGAAAAATGAATTATAGCCACAAGGTCTAAATTAAATATAATGTCATGAATAGTATTTGAAGCAAAAAAGAAAGAAAAAGGAAAAGCTCAAAGGAATTAAAAGTTATCTTCAGCATTTTAATAATGGAATCAATCAATTTCAAGAGCTATGCTTTAAAAATTTAGCTAAAGACTCTTCATATAGCCCCTTTTTAATATGACCTAACTGTCAGTCAAATTTGCATAGTTTCAAACACCAAACTGAAAGCTAATGTTCTTTCAACACATGAAATGTGTGCACATTAATTTGTAAAAGAAAACATGCAATTTCACCAGTATTTTCAGAGAACCCACGTCAAAATCATAATGATTTTCTTGTAACAAATGAAAATAGCTATCAATTGATAAAACAAAAATTCGGATATTGTTTAGAACACAGAAATGTTTCAAGCATAAGCTTTTAAAGAGTGTAAGACTAAAAGCGAAATTAAAATCATGGATATTGAAACATTGAAAAATATCCTACTGAAAATTAATTTGCTTCTTAGTTTGTTAGGATAGCAAAAGCTGACCTTTCTTGTGATATTAACTAGCTCCAATATTGATTGAAGAAATAGACAGCTAAAAGAAGAAGAAAAAAAAGATGAATAAATTCAAAATCAATCTTTTTCTCAAAAGAGTCAATTTAAATAACATTCTTTTTCACATAACCTTTTGCTGCTCAAGCCTAAATATTATTTATTCTTAGTAGTAGTAAATCAATACTGAGGAGTAGACATTAAACCAACTCAGAGTTAAAGAAAATTTATTATAATGAAAATCACTCGATGCTTTATGAGACTTCTATCACATACCAAAAAATATAGAAAATGAAATAAAAACAAATTTTCTACCTTGAGATGGATATTCAAACCAAAGATGTCAAAACAGTTAAACATAGTTTTCATCTCAAATGTGAGTAAAAAAAAAGACATTTAATCTGTGCAACCCAATATATATACTGTGAAAGAATCGTTAGTTCTTACTGATCATACAGTTTCTAAAACAAAGATTCAACTTTTTTGTATATTCCGTTGAGGTTAATATACTCTGACAAAACTTCACTGAACAATGACTAGGCTTTAGAGACTTCCTTTATTAAAAATTATTTTTAATATAAGAAAGACCCTGTAAAGTTAGTGATTTTGGATTAATTCTTTAAATATATCTTAAAGTGCATATGATATAGTATTTAGATAATGCATAAAGATAGTAAGTTGAATCTATTACTTTATCATAATTCTCACAGATTTTATTTTTCTATAACTGGACAATAAAAGAATACATTTGTACATGCACATTTACAGTACATTTTCATAATTGAATGTTTTGAAGAGCAGGAATATAACTGAAGGCATTTATAAAGCATACTACTGGTTGAATTTTATCAATGTTACTTGATTTGAACTCAGGTGATTTTTTTCATTCCTTCAGTCACAGCTCAAAAGTACAAAATCAATTATCCAATCTGTAGTATGATTTAATATGCTACAATCTCATCCACTCCTGCCTCTCTTATATTTTAATATATTAAATGATGATCAGTACATAAAGGAAATATGTAAAAAAAGTTTTTTATACAGTTTGATTTTATGTTTCTATTCACTTTCTATTTGTCAATCAACCCATATTATCATTTAACATAGACTAATAAACTATTCATGAATTAACAATATAGGATTTCAATTTTTACAGCAATGTACCTATGGCATTTTAGATTCTGTGAATGATTCCTCTTTTATGTTGTTATCTCATTTCCTGAAGAAAGTATTTTGTTAAGTTACTTCACAAGAAATTTAATTTCATTTGGTGAAGTTATCTTTTTCCAAGCAAAAGATGATAACAATAACAATAATTGATGATGATGATGATGATGATGATGATGATAAGAAGAAGAAGTAGTAGTAGTAGTAGTAGTAGTAGTAGTTGTTGTTGTTGTTGCTGTTGTTGTCAAGATAGGTGCCAATATTTTCAGAATTTGTTACTAAAAGATTTCAGTGGTTCACATGGCACTTCCTGTACCACATTAAGATTTACTTAGAAAGAAATAACAACTGTTTTGTATGACATAAAACCTTAAAAACAAATAGATTATTCTCTCATTTAGCTGGTCTATAATTGATATGATTGTTAATAATGATCTTCAGGCTACATAGTTCATCACACACAGTAAGGGTACTTGAAAATTTCAACGAATAAGTCATATTTTAAAATACGGTAGTATATTCTTTGATTTATAGAGATATTTGTAATCAGTTATATTTAATAATTCCTTTTGCTAATGCCATACAAAGAATAAATTGTTTTGTTTATTCTTAACTGATACCAAGACATTTTGTGGGAATCATTTATTCAAAAATGTTTACCCATGCATATGCATAAATATATTTACAAGCTGTGTACTAATAAAATAATACTGAGATAACAATTGTGTGATGATTTGTGGAGACAACTTGTTTACAGTCAACCAAATAATAACAGGGTATGGAAAGCCAATTTTTAAATTTAGTTAGTTATTCTAATCTTAAATTATTTCAAACATCAGGCTTCTATTTTCACAATTCTTTTCATATTATTTTAAAGAATTCTAATATTGTAAGAAAATACTGGCCTGAAGATACCATTACATAACAAATCTGCCACTCTAGCTCATTGAGAAATAAACATGGAGAAAATGTTAGGATGATTTACAGCAGACTATTATACAATATATGAAGCAGTAACTGTATGTGAAAACGACAAATACATTTTTGATTATTTCAGAATTTATGACTGCATACAGTAAAATTTCTTTATGTATTAATGTGCCAGAATTAATGAATTTCAAAGCTTAAATTTCAAAAATGTGCAATTCTTAGTGAATGAAGATCAGTAAACAGGATTCAGTACAATATAATGATATACCAAAAGGTAAAGTGTGTCAGCGATATAAGCATGATGCAAGCTGTTTTAACTCAATCATATAAGTACTGCAATAGTTGGGAAAAAATGTATTTAAATGTTTGGGACGAAAAAATTTTTAAACCGTTTTTCAGTAGTTTTCAGTTTTTACAAAATTTATATTACAAGTGTTAGATATTTCACCTAAAATCAGGTGGTAGCCTGAGAAAAAAGTGATTGCTTTAAAAATATCTGGAAAATATCTGAAGCGGCATCAAAGTTAGACAGAAACAGTAATAAAATGGAAAGCTTAATAATGTCTGGAGCAGTAAAAGTTTCCCAACTAAGTTAAACAAAGAAAGCTAGTGCAACTGCACATATGACCAAGAGGCATTTGTAGTTGCAAAGCATAGACTCTTAACAAATTTGAAGAGAATATAATCAATGCATTTGAAATGTGGGTGTTTAAGAGAATGTTACTAGTCTGTTACAAGGATCACCAGACAACTGAATGAGTGTTACAACAAGTAGGTGAAAGAAAGATGACAACTTTTGAACATTGTGTAAAAACAACAAAAGCTCATCTATTATGGCCATATTCGAAGAGGCACAAGTCTGGAAATAATCATCATAGAAGGAAGAGTAGAGGGTAGTAGATCAAGAGGCAGGCAAAGAATGCAACAGACAGACAATATCACAAACTGGTTCAACAAAAGTGGCAAAGCATCTATCGAACTCACACTTAATCAATACATTGCAGGTGTGCAATACATGATGATAACATATAAAATAAATTTTACAAATACTGCTGAGTTGGTAGATCATGGAAAATTAAAGATCACAAATTGAATTATGCTCAAAATGAAAAGATATGAGATCTGTAAGCATATCTCACTGTTGTTAACATAAAAATAAGCATTGTAATTTGAGGATGATGATGATGATGACACAACAATAATGACAATGCTGATACTAGTCATGAAGAGGAATGTTGTATCTTTTGTTGTGTACCTTCAGTCAATTCTGCTATTTCCAAGCTGAGATAAGTGATCAAGCATTTATTAAGCCATACCGTCAATACACTATGTGCATCATGTTTCTCTATGTCTGGTGCCTGATAACACTGTATACAATCCATCATCAAATATTTTTATGTGGAAAGCAATATTGAAATCTGAGAATATTATAATCAATTTAATGTTGGTTTTGTTTATGCATATTTGGATATTTTAGGAGTCCTACAAGCTGGACTAAGAGATACTCTCTGTAATAACTATGATCTTTCCAAGATTAATTATACAGCATTGAAAATTCAGTGCAGAACATCAAAACTGTTGCAAATTAGATGTGCAACAATACTGATGTTTACTATAACTTTGTGTTTGGATTAGCTGAAAGGGAGTAGTTTTTAATTATTTTTCATGTGTGGCTAATCTTGGCTCAATGTTATAGAAATAAAAGGGAAGAATTATGAATTACTTATAATATGTTGCAAACAATATTAATACTTTTTCTGAAGCATAATAATTAACAAATGGAATGTCTAAATTCAGGTGCATTTTGGGTAGTTCAAAAATTAATATTCTTATGGAACTAGTAATTATATATATAATGTGATAAATGCCAAGTATGAAATTTTTGTCACTTGAATTACTTTGTAACTTCTGATTAAAATTATTAAATATATATCATCATCATCATCATTATTTAATGTCTATTTTCAATGTGGGCATGGGTTAGATGGTTTGAAAGGAGCTGATCAGGTAGAAGATTACACCAGTCTACTGTGTTTGTCTTGGCCTGGTTTTTATGGCTGGATCTCCTTCTTAACACCAACCACCCTGTATAGTGAACTGAGTGCTTTCTACATGGTACCAGCACAGAAGTCAGATTTGACATGGTTTCTAGTTGGATGCCTTTCCAAATGCCAACCACTTTACAGTGTGGAGCTGGATGCTTTTTACATGGCACCAGCACTAAACTTTACTATGGGGTAAATCCATAGATTTTGGCTCTCATGGCATTTAGAAATAAATTAAAATTTTTAGATACATTAGACAGTTATAAATGTCATGTTTATCCAACTACATTGTAGACACTAAAAGTGGGATTTACAAAACCAGTAATTTGCAATATGTCTGTGAAACATTTATGAGCCTTCACAGACTAAATACATTTTAGATAGAATAAATACTTTGTATATATGGAGATCAGTTCTATGTACTAAAAAAATTATGTGATATATATTTAGAGATAATAGAATTTATGCATATCATGCTTATGTATTGAGTACTAGTTATCCTACTTGTCCCACCAAATACACGCACACACACACATACACACATACACACACACATACACACACACACACACACACACACACACACACAGACACACACACACACACACAGAGTTGCACACTTATGGGAGGTTTTAAAGCACTCTGGAAGAAAAGCTGAAAGACAAATATAATACTGATTTACACTGAACTCAAAGGAAAAAAAATTGAATCAAGGAAGGATTTGAAAATGTATCTGTAGTGTTACAATCTCATTGTTGCTTTCTTGAGATGTAGAAAATCTTGGCAGCTACTTTGCTTCCAAGTAGATAAGCTAATTTGTATATTGACAATCAGTCAACTGTATGCAAATTACTCACTTTGTAAATCCCTCTTTTAGTATCTACAATGAAGTTGTATAAACATGACAGACATTCATAACTGTCTAATATATCTAATAATTTTAATTTATTTCTAAATGCCATGAGAGCCAAAGGTCTAAGGATTTACTCCATAGTAAAGTTTAGTATGAGCTTGTGTTGGTATAATCATAAGGATCACATGACAATTGCTTATTTCCCAAAGATGGTAAGGCTTATGCTGTGAATTTGTGTTTAGAATATAATCCCAAAACGTTCGATCAAGGATGGTACAACTTATCATTTGACTGATTATCTGCATCAGAGTTTTCCTGGGGCTAAACTATGACAAATAATCAAGTTAATTTAAATTAATAGAGTGTTCATGAAGAACAAGTATCAAGCATTACAATTACCAGAAAAACTGAACATAAATAACTGCAGATTACTAAATAGAGGCCAAATACCTATAACAGCATATAATCTCTTTGTGGTTATATTGAGAAGAAACTTTTGAAAAAACTTTCATTAATTATAATTGGCTTCTGAGATACTTATTAAGAATATCTGTTAGACTCCCTTAGAGCAAGTTTACTTGTTAATTAAATATAATGTTTCCAACATTAAAAATAATTAGGTTCATATTCTTTTTAAATATCTCAAATTAAATTCATATCCTTCATGTCTGTGAAACATTTAGCAGCCTTCATAGATTAAATACATTTTTGATAGAATAAACACATTGTATATGTGAAGATCAATTCTATGTAATAAAAAGTTTCATGATATATATTTAGAGATAATAGAATTTATGCATATTATATTTGATTATGAAAATCATATTTGTTTATATTTTATTATACCTAATAATATATATTTCAAAATAAAATGAAGTGGGTATTATATTATATTTGCAATCGTTTTCTGTTTTGGAATTACTGATGTGACCTACTTTGATGATACAGTAGAAATATTATTTTCAAGATTACAGGAAAAGGAAAACTGGTTGATTGGCAGAATAATTAGAAAACCAAACAAATGCTTTGCAGCATTTGTTCTCATTCTTTGTATTCTAAGTTCAAATTCTTCTGAGATAAACTTTGCCTATCACCTTTTGGGAACTGATAAAATATATTACCAGACAAGTAGAGGGGTTGATTCATTTTTCATTTGCAGAATCAGCTGTAATATGCAGTGAACATGTGAGGGATCATTCAAAGCATGTCTGTGATTTAAGACAGCCACTTTCGATCTATAGTGGATGCAGAATGTAGCATATAATGATGATTGAAGCAACATATAAACCACAAATCTTGTGGAATCATTAATAGCATTTTTATCATCTGTTGATTACACATTGAGTATTGTGGAGTCTGGCTAGAAGCTCTGTGAAGGATATGGGCTGACTTTTGGCAGGTGTGGGTATGCTGTCATTTTGGCTGTAAGTTTAAACTATTAAGACAAAATTTGTTTTTGAGCCTGCATTTCAAGATCAACTCCCATCTTTTACAAAGTGGATGATAATTTTGTGTCATGGTTTTGTATTTACTGGGAAAGCAAAGATCACACACTCCAAAACATACAGTAAAGCTTCAGTAGACAAAATATGCATATTGAAGAAAAACAAATTACAACGAAAGATTATAATTAAAATTATTTATTATTAGAATTTCAAAACAAAAATAAATGTAATGATTGTTGCTAATAACAATAAATTTTAATTGCAATCCAAAATACTTTCTTCCTTCACAAAATGATTTGGATCATTACATCAGCAGATCCCATTTTGATTAACAAAAGTGAAGGTAAAGTTGAAAGCTCATATATCATCATAAGATTTTTGAACTTTATAGAGAACCATGAAATATACAATTCTATTTTAAATTATTATTTTTTCTGAAGTGTATATGGTGCATCTTCATTTCCAGGACCCTAAGAAAGTGAAACAAAATTTTGAAGAAAAGTAATTTTATGGAAACAAAATACTTAATCTGTAATCATTGATTACCAGTTAATCACTTCAACCCATTTTTATGAGCATTTCATTAACTTTGGCTGTAAGATTAATGATCTGCCCCAGATATAGGAATAACAGAAGTATGCATAAACCCCTGCCTTAGTTTACCTGTGGCAGGGTTAAATGAAGTGAGTCTATGTCATTGTCATCAGTTCCTGTTTTTTTTTTTTAGACTATTTTCTTTTTGTTTCTGTCCATATTGTATTCTCAAATAGAATATTGGGCTGTCTAGTACTCAGGAGATAACTATTCCAAAAAACAAAAAACAAAAAATGAAGTAAAGAAAAATGTTACTAATTTAGTACCTATACAATACCTTATAAAATTTTTCCTTGCTTTAAAATAGGAAAACTTAAAAGTGAAGGATGAAGAATCACAACCAGATTTCTGAGAAATTAGCCCAAGTACATCTGTAGAAAATATGAGTAATGTATCAACTCAAAATATTGAACATGATGAATTGACACAGTTTACTTACATGAACAGTGAAATGCCAGCATGGGATCTAAACCTAGCCATGTGGTTTTCTACCAGAGAAATGCATGTATTTATATGTATTTATATTCTTCCAGTCTAAGTCAGTTATATGTCAAAACAAAACTGCCTCCAACTTTTACCCAGAATCTCAGCATCATTATCAATTAGATGATGTTTAACTGAATTTTTAATTTTTAGCTGAATCGTTATTTTAAAATTACAGTATATTATATTATCCATAACAATGGTGATCAGTATTTGAGAAAGTTACTCCTGAACAGCCCATCAAGGAGTGCAGTTTATTGCTTTTTCTGTACTTTGATGTCAAGCAGATGTGACAGGTTTTCTAACAACAATGGCTTTAATGATACTAAAAAAGCAGAAGAGCAAATGAAAACACATGAACAAAGCCAAGACCACAGAAATTCTGTGTTGAAGTTCAATATTTTATGTAGGGAATCTTCCCATATAACAGGAAGTTTGAAAATCATGTGTAGGAAAGCAAGAACTACTAAACTAACATATTGTTCTGTGAAGTGACCATGACAATATTTTTAGCCAAGCGAGGCCTGACATTTTAGGGTAATGGAGAAATCACAGGACCTAAGCACGATGGAAAATCTTTAGGATTAGGGTATTTATTGCCTACTTTAATCCATTTCTGATAAGTCACTTAAAAGCATTTGGTAATCCCAAATTGTCCTATTGATGGCAAAATATTTTAAGAATCTTATTGTCTCAGGACTTAAAACTACCAAGTATTTCTAGGTTTCTGTATATTCAACTGCAGACAGGATTTCATGTCAACCAACTAAAGTTATTGTGCATATTTGTTGTTTCTGGAGAACTAGTAGAAATGTTTCTAAATTTTGTGCAGACTACTTTTTACAAAGCTGAAGTACAGGCTTCATCTCAGAATTTCTAACAAAAGTGGGGATAAATTCTAAAGACTGCTAGGGGTCAGTGCTATGACAATGCCAGTAATATGTCCAGTTACCTCACAGGAATGCAAGAACCAGTTAAGCAAAAGAACCTGGCTGCAGTTTTCATTCTTTGTGCAGTTCACTCATCCTATTTTATTGGTAAAACGACTGACTTTTCTGTGTATATGTTGTTAGCTATTTTGTTTTGTACAAAATTATACACCATTTTTTCTGCATCACCACTAGGAGGAAATAAAAGAGTACCAACTTTGAAGTCATTTTCAAACACTTATCGGTCAGCACAAGCTGATGCTATTGAAGCTCTTGTTAATGGATATGGATACGTTCATAAAGCCTTCAGAATGTAAATGATTTGTAAGAAACCTCCAAAGCAAGACAGAGACTCAGACATTGGCAGACAAAATGGACTGTCTTGAAATTGCTCTGATCTCTAAGATCTGAATTTAATTTGTGCACATTTTAACGGTGCAAATAAAAATTTTCAAGTACATGAAGCTGACCTCAGTATAAATATTCACTTCAGAGTATGTATGCAGAGTTAAACTGAATTTCAGGAACATGTAAAAATACAGTCTACAAAGCAACAACACATGAACCAAGGAAAAGCAGTACATGTGACACAAATCCAGCCTCAGCCTCAGAGGAAGTTGTCCTTTCTGCAAGAGAAAGGTCCAAATGTGGGACTCATTAATGTCGTTTTAGATCAGTTATCTGTTATTTTTCAAACATTCAGGATTGTCTATCTGTCAGTGCATGATATATTCAAAGTCATAATAAACTTACATAGCTTATCCAATGCTAAGATAAAAAATGAAACTGATTGAAATGAAATTGCTGCTTTAATGACTTTAATGTGTTCATAGAATAATTATAATTTGAAAACCTTCTTAAGCTCAGGTCATGCCTCACTCACTCTCAAAAGGCACTTTTAATCCATGATGAAGGGCTTACTGATACCGTTTCAAGAGTAGGTGTAGCTCTCAGAATGCATTTGATCTTGATGGTTACTAATTGTTCATAGATGTCATTCAGTAAATGAGGACTGGTAAACGATTATCTGAGAAGCATAATGACTTATGAAAGACTAAGTGCTTTCTGCTTTTTGAATGTAGAGAGAAGTGTTTTAAAAACAATACAGTATGAGGAATTCCTTAAAAAAAATTTCAGATAACAAGTATAGAAAGAAAGGTAATGTAATAGTATATATAGTTGTAGGATTGTAAAACTTACTGTACTTAATTTTAAATGATAAAATTTTGCATAGACAAATGTATTGAAACTTTCTATGTGCCAATTTGCCAATTACATTTAATACAATAGACAGGTTTTCAAATGTAAATTCGAGGACTTATCCTGAATTTCAATCTTTGTGCTTGAAGAGCCCACAGAACTTGAGGTGTCTTGGGCATACTAAGATTTAAATCTGATCCTGTTTATCATGGTGTTTTAATAAATATTTTGAAGCATATAATAAATTGTTATATATATAATCATTGCATTTGTAACATCTTATTGCAAGAAAGCCTCCTAAAAAAGATATTATTTTCAGTTGTGTATGTATGTATGTATGTATGCATGTGCACATGTAAAATATACGTAAATGTTATAGTATAATATATGTATGCATAAATACACACACAGACACACAGGCATATACCCAAACATAAACACTTACCCTTACACAGACATACAAATAGCTAGATAAACATACATATATATATATATATATATATGGAAATATAAACACAGTGTGCAATTACATAGATTTTGATATATATATATTGTAAAACAATTTTAATAAAAAAAGAAATTTTGTTTATTAGTCACAGAAGTGTTTGTTGATGAGTTAACACACTTTTAAAAATAAAAATTGGCAAGTTCATTTTGACTTGAAGGAGGTATTGTAATACTTTCATAATTATTTGTCTAAATGCTAATTTGTGAGGAAATTTATAGTTCTTTTAAGAACTAAGAATTATTTTCACTTCACAAGTTTTTGAAAGTGAGTTGAGCAATATTCTTTTAATTCAAGTATTAAAAGGAAAAATTTTAAATATAAACATGGAACATATTAAAATATGTGATTTTTAAAGTAGCTACTAATATAATGAAGGCGTGTGCATGTGTGTGTGCACATTAACATGCATACATATGTATATGCACAAGCAACATATTCACAAGTACATAGGTATATGCACAAACACATATATGAACATGTGTACATACATACTGCCTTTGTTATCCAAGGAGACAAAAGAGATATGAATGCCTCTAAACCCCACAATTCAATAGAAAGAGTCGATTATGCCATGCAAGTATGAAAGATATCACTTACATCATCTGTAGCTGACTAAAAATGTCTGAAAAATACTGTTGCCCATGATACATGATATTGTTGCTGAGACAGTTTACAAAGCTATATTCAAGAATGATTATTTTGACCGCTACACCAAGAGTACACCAGAGCCAGAAGGTATCAGCACCTTTAAAAATAAAGAATGCTAATGAAACATTCCAGTAGAAATAGCAAACTAGTGTTGGCACAAGGTAGATATGGTTGTATGTAGCAGAGATCAAAAGTCATACACCATTACATGGATCAGTTGTTCAGTAGATGCAAATGTCTCTTCAAAAATTGGTGGAAAGGAGGTCATCTATGGAGATCTAATGACAAACCTACAGCTACATATTTTGATTTGTTCCTATTAATGTAGGTGCACTAAGCCACTTAACAGCTGGTTTGTACAGAAACCTAGAAATACTTGGGTTCTTCAAAAATGAACACAGCAGACTGATTTGCATGCTCCTAATATAGTCAGTAAGAGAAATTGAAAATCTTGAAACATTTCAGAGATTTCCATCTGATATTCCTAGCAGAACTTGTGCACACAATCATATATGCATATAAAATGCATATACATGAACACACAAACAGTAATGAGACATATGCACCCGTGTTCTGTTATGAAACTTACAACTGCAATTTTTCCACACACATGCACACACACAGACACACACACACACACAAACACTTAAATCAGAACATACATGTATACATTAACCAATTCAGGTAACCATAAACATCAAGAGTTTTCATGACTGAAACAAAAGAGCCTTGCCACTCTGTTAGTGACTGGCTTGAATTCTGAAAAAAGAAAAAAAAAAAACTTAAAAATAAACTCCAAATAAAACATACATACATATGTACATTTATACATAGGTACAAATATGCAAACAGACATACAGACATACATGACAATATGGGATGAAGCTAAAACAAACTTAAACAGCTTTGGCAACAAGCATTTTGCTTTGCAAAATATATTTAAAAAATTATAATGTGTATCACACATTAGAATTGTTATTCCAAATATCATGATGCAAATCCTTCTTCTAAAAACCTTGATTACTGATCAAAATCTATTATAAGAAATATCAAAATAATGTAAACAAATTGCTGCCACCATGAGTAAACTCTCATACACTTCCATATGTAGTCAATTCAGCAGAAATGAATGTAGAACATACTAAAATTGGGAACGTTTCGAAACAACAATCTTAAGATTTTAGAAAGAATCAACTGCTCTCATATTGAAAGTTATGAATAGTATTACTGGGGAGTGCATAGAATCATGTGATGTTAATTACTGGAATATTAGTATCCTCATATACACAGATGCTATCATTCTTAAAGAACATATAGGAGTAAATAATGGAATCACTAAATGGCCACTTATGAAATTACTAAACAGATATAACCTAGCTAGTAAACAAAACTTGAAGAAAGCATCAACAATCTATGCTACCATATTGGATGGTTAATCATAACAATAAAATGTAAGAAGAATTATGGGTGCACACCTCACTGATTACACCTTATGCAACAAATAACAAAACTCTCCAGTGACTCTTCATGCCAAGCTCTTGATGAAAAGATAATTACTTTAAAGCATAAACTCAGAATGCTGAGTGAAAAACTTCATTATCATAGAAAAATGTTCGAGCAAGCCAGTATAAATCACCAGTTTCCTTCCAATACACAGGTGCTACACTGGAAATGCAAAAGCAAAACATTACCATTAAGAAAGCCACTACTCAAGATCATGAATCATTCTAATATAAAATTTCAAATACAGAAAGAAATTGACACCAGGATGTATCGTTGCTAAATACGGTAAGGAAAGAATACTGCACCAACATCATCAGTAAAACACACAGCCAACACCAAAAAGTTCACCACAGCTGGAGGCAAACTACATAACAGGAAGGCACCTGGAATAGACTTAGTAGTTGGAAAATGAAACAAGCTGACCTTCTACTGAAAGTCATTTATATGTATATTTCAAATAACTATGGAAGGCCATATTGACGTATTAAATTGCTTTACTACAGCACAAATAAATCTCAAAGCCAAACATGAAACCACAGAGAGGGTAGAAAATTAGAGGCCCATAACTCAGACATATACAAGCTTTACTTAAACTGTCTCAACTCCATGATCATTGTGATTCCGATAACTTCATGAATAATAAACAGGAGGTAGAATGAAGGGAGTGTGGGTGTGTGCTGAACAACTTTTTATGAAGCTGTAATGTCCAGAGTAAGAAAACACAGCAGGAACCTTGTGACAGTATGGCTTATTATAGGAAAGCATTCGATTCTATTCCCCACTCATGGTTGCTGTAATCTCTTGGTACAAGTACAGAGACTGCTAAATTAGTCATTGCTATTGAGAGACTCAAAAAGACCTCAGCAACAAACCTGACACTTACAAGTGATATCAGTGAATTACCTCTGCTGTTATAAATATTTCAAAGGAAATATTCTGAGAGGATAGTCTTTAGGAAATTCTTTTGGCATCAAATCCATTATCAGTTCTTTTAGAAAATACTAATGATTACATATTAGTGTCTGAAACTGCTAGAGACACCAGTATAGTACATAATTTCTTTGTGGATGACCTGAAGCTCTATACCAGTGTTTCCTAAACTTTTCAAGCCAAATTGCAATATCATCCACCTATCGGCCAAAAAATGTTCCATCGCCCACCTGTGTAAAAAAAACCCTGACACAATCCCCCAAATACAAATCCCCTAGGACCCCCACCCCCCCTGTGTCATTTGACATACATACTTTATTGTAGACTCGTTGCCCTGTTAGTGCCATTTGGACTAAATATGTGGTTGTTTACAAATCTCTTATTGTGGGTTTAGTTTTGCCATTAGTGTAAATAAATTCTAATGTTAATTCTATATTTTTCAGACAGATTAACTTCTGGAGACTTGCACTTTCTTTTACACTGATTTTCATTTTCCCCAAATGAAATATTGATCAGAACTACCAATGCAAAAATAGACAATGATTGTATTATAAAGGAAAAAAATTAAACTTTTTAATAAAAACCATGTCTGGTGCGATGCAGCTAGAGCAGATACATTCGATTTCAAACTTGCCAACTTTAGCTGCAAGTCTCCTCATTGTGTTACATCCAGTTCAATTCTTTTAATGGAAAGTAATGTTCCAGCATGGCTAAAACCAGATTCAACCAGGTAACAGGTAGGGAAGGCAAGCAAAAGTAATTTCAGATGTTTCCACAGATTGGGATAGGAATTCAATATACTTTGATAGTACCAAAAACCTTCTTTGCCATTACAGCAATATCGCAATGTGGTATCATTGTCATTTTGTAATTCTATCAATTCCTCATGAACATCATCCTCACAATCAACTGCATCGACTTATAATGGATTGCTATACCAATTTGGAATATTCAGCAAAATAACATCTTGAAATCACTCCACCATACCATCGTGCAATGATTGTAAATATTTGTGATATATAGTTAAATCCTCATCAACTAATTCATCTTCTAAAGAATCAAGTTGTGGAAATTGATGGAATTGGCATTTTGAAATGTTAGTCTTATACAACATCAATTTTGAAATGAAGGTAGTGATAAATGGTTTACAATCAACGAGAATTTTTCCATTTCCTTGCAATATTTATTCAAATCATTTAATTTTGTGAATATATCACAAAGAAAAAAGAAGATATCACACCTTGCAGCTATCAATGAAGTGGATAGTGGAGTATTTTCAAAGGAAGATATGATTTTATGAAACAGTTCAACAAAGCATAAAACACAGTTTTCTTTTGACAGCCACCACACTTCGATATGATATAAGAGTTTAGTATGGTCCTCATCATTTCTTAGACAGAGTTGACGGAAAATTCGATCAGACAAGGGACTGGACTTTAACTTGTTCATGGTCTTGATAACTAACTGTAGCACATCATTCAATCTACTGTTTATATTTTTTGCCATTAAATGCTGTTGGTGTGCCAAGCAATGAACAGTTATAGTATCTGGTGGGAAATCTCACGCTTTAGGAAAGATGTAAAACCTCTGTATCTTCCAATCATCAAAGGGGATCCATCAGATGCACAGGCAAGAATATTCCTGAGTGGGATATTATGTTCAAAAAGGAAAGACTTGAGAGTGTGAAAAATAGTTGCATCTTTTGAATCAAGTGGCAATTTCTCTGTGAACCACATTTCCTCACAAGGTTGAAGGTCTTAGCTGAAATACCAAATATTGATTGTCCACAACAATTGACTCATCCACTTGTATAGAAAATTCAGATGCTGAAGAATATTAATGAGCTGATGTTTGACATCGTTGGCCATTTCATTAATGCATCAAGAAATTGTGTTATTACTAAGTGGGATCTTCTTCATAATGTTAAGAGGATTTTCGTACATAACGGTTGACAAAAACCTCTTCAATAACTGGGCAAAGTAATGTTTCTCCAATTGTGTGAAATTTCCCAGACTTAGAAACAAGCAATGCAATGTTGTACATTGTCATTCTCCTGTCTACTAGTTTCCTGGAGTAGCGTGTTGAATGTTTGTATTTGCTTTTTGAAAGAGGAGCTCAGATGCAATAAGTATGATAACAGCTTGTACTTCTTGTCAGAATGCCGGGTGATTCTGAAATACTGGTGGGCGATATGCCTTGCAGAATGCCTTGCACCAAAGTGATACTTCAAGCATGAAGGTTTCATTACTCCGTTGGTCAATGTTTGATGGCAAAGAAGGTACATTGGTAACTGACAGTTCTGAAGAGAGGGAATAAATCCAAATGATAAATAATCACTATTGTACTGTTGACAAATTTTCTTGACTGGAGGCATCAGTAAAGTGAAAATGGGAAAAGGAATTTCTACAGGCAGCACCAGAAAGGCAGTATGGTATCCCCAAAGAGAAGAAAAAGCCAATAGAGCAGAGTCAGATGACACATCTCTACTGGAGCAAATATGGATCTAGTTCGTTTGACTGCCAGTATTAAAAAAATTAAAGTTAATCGAAAATTTTAAAATTTAGAACATTTATATAGTTTTCCAAGCTAAATTACTGGAGTTATTCAACTTTTTCAAGAAAAATACTTTTAAAAGGTTATAGAAATTTAAAGTTTGATCATTTTCATCCAGTCAAGAAACACTATTTCAAAGCCGTCATTTTGTGTGTGACTGCTCATTTTGTCAACTTCCTGAAAATAGCACTTGTGTTTTGATATGAAACCACAGAATTATGCACGACCTGTAACCCGTCGTAATTTTTTTATTTTTCAACGTTTTCAGAACATTTTTGTGAATTTGAATTCTATACTCAGGACTTCATACGATTATGCAAAAAAAAAAAAAAAATTGTGGTAGAGTGTGATTTGAGGCTTAGGCCTATTTGGCTGCTATTTTTAGGACACATGACAACCATCTCAATGACTGTGACGAAAATATTCGATAAACAAGTCTGCTTTTTTAATACAACCCGACGTCTCATGCAAGTAGTAAGTGCATCCTTATTCTAGGCATGCCTAGATATAAGTAAATGCAGACCTAATTTCTAAAAATTCATTGTCCCCCACAAAATGTTCATATCGCCCACCAGTATTTCAGAATCACCCGCCATTTTCTGGAAACTAGCCCATCGCCCACCAGTGGGCAATATTGCCCACTTTGGGAAGCTATGGTCTATACTATAAATATTTATAATACCTAAAAACAGCTGACATAGGAAAAGAATGGAATTTCGTCAAAAGAAATGTTCACATTTGACTGCTGAATGTGGAAAAGCAGTCCCCCAAACTCAGTTTTCTGCCTCTCCTATTCCACACAAAGAATGCTACAAATAACTAGGTTTGATGAAAATATATCAAATAAAGATACTGCGAACAGAGACAGAATGATCTGAGACTATTAGAGTGATCTGAGACTAAATATGGCTGTCAGAACTCACCTCTTAGAACAAGACAATATCATACAATGTATTTTCAGTAACAGTGCTGGTATCAACATTTGGGGCACTTCAGTGGTCTGTAGAGGAAAGCTATTATATAGATATTAAAATCTGCAAAATCATGACAACATCTGGAAATTTAGGCAATAACAGTGATAACTACTGGTTCTACCTAAGAAGAGTTGACAAAAGCAGAACCTTCATGTCAGTGCCGATAGCCATTGATTGTCACATAGTATCTCTCACACAGTACCTGCAAACAACAACTGCAAAAACAAAAAATAACAAAACATAAATCTAGTGTTAAAAACGAAGAGAACAACGTCCTACGTACTATTAGTGAGTTCTACAGGGAGTACTGTCGTCTTGATGGCATCCTATATAATTCCATAATAGCTGGACTACCCAAAACAGACCTTCATGTGAAACATGTAGCACACCAAAGAAAAGATTATGCATGGGTATATTTCTTGAAGACTTAAAGAGGGACACGAATTGTAGCCTTTATTAGACTCACAGCCACTTTATCACATTATAGTTTAAAGGCTATGCATTGCCAATCCAAGAGTAGAAGATAAATATCTAATAAAAATAAGTACAATATCTAATAAACAAAAGAGACAGTGGGATCCTTGGAGCCTCTAGATACAGCTGAAAATGTGATGTTACATTTCTGTGGAAGACATCACACATGATCAGCAGCTGCCCAAAAATGTCACTAAAGATGCTACTTACCAATGCAACGTGAGCTTGTGGTTAAAACAATATACAATGCCATCAAAAACAAAAACAAAAAGATTATCCTGAGATAAATATAGAGAAGCTTCCTTTCATTGAATGCAGTCGTAAACATCAACTCAAGGAATATTGATAGAATGTCCCATCAAAACTTCTACTAAATGTAAATGTAACAGGCCAAATATAATTATTTGGGACAGACAAAAACAAGTACATTACAGAAGTCGGTTGCCCTTTTAGTGTGAATATTTCTTTAGAAATCAAAGAGAAAGAGGATTACTCACAACTGCTTCAAAACATTTAGCTCCTATACCCAGATAATAAATTCATATTTATACCAGTAAATAGTTAGTGCACTTGGCTTTCTAAGTAAATGTTAAAGGAACAATCTGGAAAAGCTACCAGTTAACATGCAAATTAGAAATACATTCTCTCAACAGAACATTAAAAATATGCAAGAATTTTCTCAAGTTCAAAATGTGACATTGTTTTTGTTACTTACATTCCAACAATGAAGCTTTGAAAGTAAGACTGTGTGAGCCTTATATGATTTGTATTTTTAACCTCGTAATTTTTATCATGCTTTGATAATTATTGCTATTGCATTTTTTCTTCCTTGCCCCACGTTCTGATTATTCCAGTTTCAAAATCTATGCACTTTGACACTTTCTCAACCTTATTTCTAACAATGATTTGGTCTAACAGTGTACAAA
Source organism: Octopus bimaculoides (assembly GCF_046866305.1). NCBI lineage: Eukaryota > Metazoa > Mollusca > Cephalopoda > Octopoda > Octopodidae > Octopus > Octopus bimaculoides. Next base: position 59,404,332 of record NC_142930.1, on the reverse strand, counting down.
CATTTATTTTTCCAATCTTTGATTATTATATCTGGTCAGTTTGCTTTGATTCTCTTTTCACTCTGAGCCAGCATGTCATCTTGAATAGGCACTAATCAACTTGGATCAATCTAAAGTGTTTCATAAGATCAACCACTGGCATCTGGCAGCTAAACTTTGCACAACCAATTTTAATTGTGTTGAAAGACTGGATCGTTCTTTTGTACAAAAATATCTGCTCAACATTAACAGTAACTGGCCACCATTCAGAACTGATTAGCATCACATATTCAGTCTTTGAAAGGTGAATTAATTTAAAGAATTTAACTACCATTGCAGCCTAATTTATGTATGTGTGTGAGTATGTTTTTGAGGATGTGTGTTTTATAACTGTTCACATTGACGAGAACAATTAACAAAGAAAAAATTTTTTAATTAATATTATGCTTTTTTCCTGAAGTAAAGTTGCTACACTTTCTTTTCACTTGAAGGAACATTTCATTTTATGTTTTTATGTTGAATAGCCTTTCCAATATAACTTCAAAAAATTAAATTAATGAAACTTTACAAATTCTGCATGAAACACATCAAAGATTTCATATTGTGTGGTCTCCTTTATATAAGAAGCAACTAAGCATAATTTTATATTGCTATGTCAAATATAGTTAAAATACTAAATTTTAAAATAGTAGAAATGAATAGAATATAAAATTGTAACATCATAGTATCAGTTTAACTGTTTCTTAGAATATATCCTCTTACTTTCTTAATTAAGATTTTGTAGTTCCTTACAGATACACGAAATAAAAGTCCATACTTCAAAAACTAGCAATGTATCAATACCTATAATAATGTATAAGTATATTCAGCCATCCTCAACAGTATGACATCTGCCTCAATCCAAGACTTAAATAGAATTTTATTAACGCATTTACAGAAAAGGGATATTACAATAGAAAACTTCTAATGTGGTACATTTCTTACAACTGATACATCAGAAAGATTTGTGCATGGTTATTAATCTCTAATGTAGGGAAATCCTTAAATTTTATTGTTTGCTGTATCAGTACATGAAAGAACCATTCTAGCCTGCATATAAATGGGTCAGATTCTGGAAATAAGTGTGTTTGTTCACTTTATTTACGGATCTTTATAGATAAACGACAAAAGGATTTAATCTCTAAAATTAATAGTATATCAATAAGTGTGCTAAATTTGTAAATGTATTTTAGTCTCTCTCAAACCAATATTAAAATTTCAAGTTCAAATCTTGTCTTGAAGACAATCATTATATAGAGGCTCAATTTGCCTAAAAAACAACCAAGTATTATCCTTCGAGTCACAACCTTCCATCTTAAAATGGGATCTCTATAACCAAGATAATGTAGTCCTAGATACACCATATGAAGGAGTGCTGAAAAGTTCCTGGCTTTGGGTAAAAGAAAATACAGGAGAATCAGTTAATTATGACTTGATTCAACAAATTCCCTTCTCAGGTTCATCACACTTATTGCAGCAGTCCTTCAGTTTTTCTAAAGTCTTTAAAAGAACTCAAAAGGTTGGGCCTGTAACCAGACCTTTTGCGATGCCTTTAAAGCCAGAAACTTTTCAGCACTACCTTATACATTTAAAAAAAAAGTACGATGATGATTACAGCTTGAATGACTTTGACCATACACCTACCCAGTGAACCTACAGTTAAACAACCACAACAAATTCTATATAAACATATTTATATGGAAAAAGTTAAGATGTGGATATACCGATTGATGTTGCCAAAAAAAATCTCAGTTAATTGAAATTTCCTCTTAAGTGCAAAATGAAAACAAAAATCTTAGCAGTAACTATAACTCTCATAGAAAAAAAAGCAATAATTCCAAGAAATTAATTAACTTCACAAAATCATTTTGCATGCTTAGGGAACTTCTAATGTTTTATCAGGTCAGTGGGGGCATGAATATATTTAAATTTTTAGGCTAAGTGCTAAAGGTGGTCTGGGCTGAGCTTTCAATTTTATCAGACACAACCATCAGAGACAGTGGCCAAATGTGTTATATTAAAGTATCAATTTCACGTGAATGAACAAGCTATGCTTACTATCTATGGTTGTTTCCCTCAATAGTCAGAAAATACTACAGCTAAGTTTAATAGTTTATTGTCTAATATGAGTTGAGAACTGTGAAAAACAATACTACGTAGTGACCTCTATAAATAGTGGAACAATGAATGTAAGACATCCAAATACTAGACATGATTTTCCTCTATACGTGCATGTATGTATGTATGAATGAATGAATGAATGCATGTATGTATTATGGTGATGAATGCTTTGTCTTAGAAAGCACTGCTTACACAAATTCCTGAGATGGTGCTAAAAAAGGTGCACTAAAGATTGCCTGTCATGTTGACCCTGGTTAGCTTCCTGCAACTAATGACGATTCATTCAAGCAAGAACAAGAAAGACAAAAGATGTAATAAAACATTCACAAAATATCAAGATAAACTCAATATTTGCTGCAAGAATGATAGAACTCTCCTGGATCAAAAGAAGAACAGTACTTGTGACAAAATAACTTCAAAGACTGCACACACACCCACAGTAGCTTTGTCTAAAACATGTCTCTCCAAGGAAGATCAACTTACTGAAGCATCAACTGGTTACATACTCTTCTGAGTTGGCAAACCAAAAGGTGAATGATGAAAGGGTCGCGTCGATTTTGTGATCAATACAACTTAAATGTTTAGATCAGTTCTTTAATGTCACTGGAGCTTCACATTCCTCTTTCACATGAATGATATTTGACAATTTTGTTGGTTTATGCTCCAACTCACCATGCCAATGAAGAAACTCCCATGACATTCCATGAAAATTGTGACCCTGCTCATACATCCACACTGGTTGAGGAAAAACTGAACATTCTTGGTGATTTTAATGCATGAGTGGGTAGAGACTATGAGACGTGGGATGTATATACTTGGCTTCCATGGCATCAGTACAGTGAATGCTAATGGTTTCAAGCTACTTGAACTTTGTTCAGAATTCACATAAGTCATCTGCAGCACATTCTTTCATTAAAAACTTGAGATCTAAGAATGGGTACATGATTGACTTTCTTTCTACCTGCAAACATGACCTTAACAACAAATGTATTATATGTGTGATGTAAAGTGCAGAGTGACACAGATAGTGTGAGGAAAATCAAAAGTATCAATCTGTAAAAAGATTGGTATGAGTGGGGTAAAGATACCAAAGTCTATTGATGTAACATAATTGAAACTGCCAGATGTGTGTGAGACCTTAAACAAACAACTTGATGGTCTTGACTTTGATGGGACATCGACTTTAATAATCAAGGGTACTCAGTGTGAATCAGTGTATTTGGTTTTAGAAAGAAACATAAGGGCTGGTTTGATTATAACAATCCTACTATCAACCAGCAACTGAAAATGAAACAAGTTCTTCATGAAAGATTTTGCATCAATGCTTTTTGGTACAGCCTATTACCAAGAGGATGTATAAGGAATATAAGTAACATAAAGCAACTTTACAATGGGAACTAAGAACTAAGAATGAGTGGTAGTTGAATGTTTCTTCAGAGATTGAAAGAGCCCACCAACTTGTACTGTAGTTCCTCTGAAGTCTAACAACACGACTATCATCGAAGTACCAATGAAAATCCTGCAGCTCTGGCAAGAACACTTTACTGATTTATTTGACAACCCATAAGTAGTTGATGACAATGTTATAGACAGTCTTACTTAATGTAATATAAATTCACAATGGATTGATTACCATCTTACGGTGAGGTGAAAATGACTATCAAATATAAATATTAGTAGAGCACCTGACTGAGATAGTCTTCCTGCCGAACGGCTGCAGGCTGGAAGAGAAATGGTAACATATATAGTATTTAACCTCCTCACCAAGAGCTGGACTGGCACCTTTGTACCAAAATATTAGATTGATGGCATTTTAGAGTTTTTGTTCAAGGATAAAGTAGAAAATGGAATTAACAATCACTGCCATGGCATTGCACTCCTGAAAGCTCTCAGCAAAGTGCTTGTTAGACTTTTATTGAAGAGGCCGATGCAAGATATCTGTCCTATTGTCATCTCTGAATTACAAAGTGGCTTTAGATCAGGTAGAAATACAATCAACATGATAGTTTCTGACAGATAGATACAAGAGAAATGCATTAAACAGCAGGTGCATTTATATCAAGTCTCTGTTGATTTAACAAAAGCTTTGGTTCAGTTAACAGAGATAGCCCTTTGTCAGTATGTTTAAGTGGTTACACCAAGACTTAAAGGCTTGGGACATCTGTAACGGAAAATTGTCTGATGATGCTCTGCTTGACAATGGAGTAAAGCAAGCTGATATTTCTGCTCCTACACACTTTGATATTAAAGTAATTCTGAGGAAAAAAAACAAGGTAATATTCACATGCTTACTGGGTGAACCATATGTCAAGTCAGATACTGTAATATACAGTACAAAAATGGATGCAGTTGACACTTTTGCTTATCTGGGCGTCATTTTGCTGAGAATGGTTCCCTAAAAAGAAATACATCTATGTATTCAGAAAGCATCTGTAGCAGTTACAAAGCTTGGCAAGAGAGTCTGGGCAAATCACAACACCACCAACAAGACCAAGCTGAGTGTTTATAAGGCTTGTGTACTAATGGCTCTATTGCACTATTCTGAAACATGGGCAAACATTGTAGGTATCTCAAGTTACTTGAGCACTTTCATTAACATTGTTTGAGATGCATATTCAACATCAAGTGGCAAAGTGAAACACTTGATACAGAAGTCCTTTCAAATTCAGGATGCACAAACATACAGCCATTAATCCTATCTACTCAGATGTGTTGACCAGGCTATATGGAAGATAATAGGATTCCAAACTAGCTGTTTTATGGTGTGGAAATTGTCCTCAGTATAAACAATAAATAAGCTACAAGGACTGCACAAAAGACAACCTGATAGAACTGCAAGTCAATGTAAAGAAGTAGAAAGAACCTGCTTTACAAAGAGCTAAGTGGACGAAGTTTATAAGGGAAAGTTGTGAAACTTTGGAAGAGGTTTACCCTCGCCTCAATTTCAAGTCTTCCTGTAGAAATGAAGTTGGTTTCTAACTAGGATACAAAACTCCATCAGTGGAATATAGATAACAAAAACAATGTCATAGTATGAATTTGAAAAACAACATGCATATTTTTCTGTTCCACTTACCATCTGTATTTATAATGTGTGTGTGTGTTAGCTGTTGATTTCTTTTTCTGAGAAACCCTAATCTTTTCAGATTGTCACAGGCATTTACCTACAAAACCAAGTGCATCTGTTACTGGTGTAAATATGAAATCCACCGTAGAAGCTGAATTTCAAAGCAGTTTTCTGCAATTATCCTCTTTCTCTTTGATTTTCAAAGAGATATTCACATGAGATATGACAGTACATACAGTTTCTTGTCTGTCTTAAACAACTGTATCTCGCCTGTTATGCTTGTACTTGATAAATGTTTTGATGGGAATATTCTACCAGCATTTCTCGTCTTTATGTTTATGTATGTATTTTATAACAAGAGAATTTTCTACATTTATCCCAGGACAGACGTACTTCTGGATGGTGCTGCATTTTGTTTGACCCACAGTCTTGCATCACATAGTGAGGTAGTACCTCAGTGGCACTTTTGGGCAGTTGCTGTTCATGTTTGATGTCTTGGTAAATGTTTTGATAGGAATATTCTACCAGCATCCCTTATCCTTATGTTTATGCATGTGTTCTTCAGCAAGAGGATTCTCTACATTTATACCAGGACCGACTTACTTTTTGGATGGCACTGCATTTTGTTTGAGACACAGTGTTGTATCAGATTGTGAGGTAGTAGTTCAGTGACATTTCTGCGCAGTTGCTGATCATGTTTAATGACTTTCGCAGAGATGTGAATAATCAACATTTTCAATTTCATCTGGAGGCTCCAAGGGCTTCCCTGTCTATTCTGTTTAATTATTTTGTAGTAATTTCCAGCAATTGGATTGCAAATGCATAGCTATCAAAGTGTAATGTGATATGAGCCCAAGAAAGACTACACTTCATGTCAATATTATTGTCATCATTAAGTCAGGAAACATACCAATACATAGTCTATTTTTGATATGCTTTGTGTTTTACGTCCAGGTTTGCTTAGGTGTATGGTAGTTGAGCTATTCATAGGTTGTATAGGAGGTTTTCAGGAAGAGATTACTTCCTGAAGAACCCACTACCAACATGTAAATGGTTATTTTCTGCCTTTTTTAGTACAAGATTTATATATCATTTGTGCTGTTGTTATAAATATATATTGTATATATATATGAGTTTATATACACACACACACACACACACACACACACACACACACATATATATATATATATATACACACATACACATATATGTTTGGACATATATGTGTGTGCAGTTTATATGTATATGTAATGAAAGTGAGGTATCAAGTTGTTAGACCAGGTAATGAAAGTCGTGGAGAGGGTCATAGCCCAACTAATTAGGGTGAGAGTCAGTTTAGATGAGATGCAGTTTGGGTTTGTGCCAGGGAAAAGCACCACTGATGCTATATTTCTGGTAAGACAGTTGCAGGAGAAATACCTATCCAAAGATAAACCTCTGTACCTGGCTTTCGTTGACATGGAGAAAGCCTTTGACAGGGTCCCCCGATCCCTTATCTGGTGGTCAATGAGGAAACTAGGGATAGAAGAATGGTTAGTGAGAGCTGTGTGAGCCATGTACAGAGATGCTGTCAGTAAGGTGAGGGTTGGCAACGAGTACAGTGGAGAATTCCGGGTAGAGGTAGGAGTCCACCAAGGTTCAGTCCTCAGCCCTCTCCTATTTATGATAGTCCTCCAGGCGGTAACAGAGGAATTCAAGACAGGATGCCCCTGGGAGCTCCTCTATGCTGATGACCTTGCACTAATTGCTGAGTCACTATCAGAACTAGAGGAGAAGTTTTAGATGTGGAAGCAAGGACTAGAATCGAAGGGCCTTAGAGTCAACCTAGCTAAAACCAAAGTCCTAATAAGTAGGAAGGTAAACAAAACACAAACTCCTTCAGGTAGATGGCCCTGCTTGATCTGTAGAAAAGGCATAGGTAGAAACTCTATAAGATGTACCCAGTGCAAGCTATGGACACATAAGAGGTGCAGCAATATCAAAGGAAGGTTAACTAGGAAGTTAGCTTTTGTATGTGGAAGATGTTCAGGGGCAATAAACACTGAAAATGTGCAGAAAACAACTTTGGCTACATTCCAGGGAGAAAAACTAGACTTAGTTGATAGTTTCCGCTATCTAGGTGACCAAGTTAGTGCTGGGGGAGGGTGTGCTGAAAGTGTAGCTGCTAGAATAGGAATAGCCTGGGCAAAGTTCAGAGAGCTCTCCCCTCTGCTGGTGACAATGGGCCTGTCACTCAGAGTAAAAAGCAGACTGTATGATGCATGTGTACGAACAGCCATGCTGCATGGCAGTGAAACATGGGCTGTGACTGCTGAGGATATGCATAGGCTCGCAAGGAATAAAGCCAGTAAGCTCTGATGGATGTGTAATGTCAGTGTGCATTCTAGACAGAGTGTAAGTACCTTGAGAGAAAAGTTGAACCTAAGAAGCATCAGTTGTGGTGTGCAAGAGAGACGATTGCTCTGGTATGGTCATGTGGCGAGAATGGATGAGGATAGCTGTGTAAAAAGTGCCACACCCTAGCAGTTGAGGGAACCTGTGGAAGAGGTAGGCCCAAGAAGACCTGGGATGAGGTGGTGAGGCATGACCTTCAAACATTGGGCCTCACTGAAGCGATGACTTCTGACCGAGACCTTTGGAAATATGCTCTGCGTGAGAAGACCCATCAAGCCAAGTGAGACCTAAATCCAAGGCCTCTGCCAGGGGTGTAGCCAGCCTACTTGTGCATATCTTCCTTCATTGGACACTAAACACCGCTTGCGAAGACTTGTTGAGGCAAGTGAAATCGAAATCAAACTAAACCCATGCCAACATCGTCTCCTTCATTGGACATGAAACTCGGCTTGTGAAGACCTGTTGGGGCAAGCAAAAGTGAAATTGTGATGGCACCTGTGCCCAGCATCGCCTTCCTGACACTTGTGCCGGTGGCACCTGTAAAGACATTCGAGTGAGATCGTTGCCAGTGCCGCTGGACTGGCTCCTGTGCAGGTGGCATGTAAAATACACCATTTTGAGTGTGGCCGTTGCCAGTACCGCCCGACTGACATTTGTGCCAGTGGCACGTAAACGCACCCACTACACTCTCGGAGTGGTTGGCGTTAGGGAGGGCATCCAGCTGTAGAAACTCTGCCAAATCAGATTGGAGCCTGGTGTAGCCATCTGGTTCACCAGTCTTCAGTCAAATCGTCCAACCCATACTAGCATGGAAAGCGGACGTTAAATGATGATGATGATGATATGTATTTCATTGATTGATACATGTGTGTGTGTGTGTGTTTGTGTGTGTTTGTGCGTGTGTGTTTGTGTGTGTGTGTGTATGTGTGCGTGTGTGTGTGTCTGTTTGTTCATGTGTTTATACCTACTTATTTTCTTTTATCCTTTCTTTTTTTAGTTTGTATTTAATTTGATTTAATTTTGTTAACGTATATAGTTATTTAATTCCATTTGTTTATTTGTGTATTGTATTATATTTTGTTGATATTGTTATCAGTTTATGAAGAAAGAATAGAAAAAAATAATAATAAGTAGGTATAAACACACGAACAAAAAACTAAAAACAAATTAAACGAACGTGTATAAACAGGGGATACAGATAATACAGGCACTCCCCATACACACACATGCACTTACTAAACATAGACACACATAGGGGGATATGCATGTGCAAATAAAGACACATACAATAGGAATACAAAATAGAATATGGCTGATCGTTAGTTAGGAAAGACACACAAATAGGAAAGAAGAAAGCAAAGGACCACTGATGATGTCACAGAAGTGTGATGAAAGAACTCTGGCCGAAATATGATTAATGTGAAATAAAGCTGAAGCAAATTAACACAAAATATATAGTGCGTGTGTTTTTATTGGCTGAACTGGCAACTTGACCATCCCCAAATACAATATCTGTTTCAACATACGATTTCACATCAAGAATCTTGGAAAACGAATATATAAATGTGTATATATATATATATATATATATATATATATATATATGTTAATTCTCTAAATGAAGTATTAACAGTAACTGCACGATAAAGTGTAGTATATTGCCACTTAAGTGTGGCTGACCCCTAGGGGTGGATGTTACTGTTGCTTTTAGCCCCAGGAGGACATCTCCTCCAGCTGGCTTATCGACACACGACTGTGTCCTGTTTGCCAAGGGAAGTTATCCCTCTCACCTCGATCTGCAGCACGAACGGATCCGGATTTCAGGGTTATTTCCCTTCGTCGGCGTTCGATAGCTGCTGACCTTGGTGAGAGAGACAAAAACCTGGCAATCTTATATCTTCTTTTCCAGTGAAATTCTTCACTGATATCGAAAAGGTGAAAACAAGCAATGTTAATTCTCTAAATGAAGTATTAACAGTAACTGCACGATAAAGTGTAGTATATTGCCACTTAAGTGTGGCTGACCCCTAGGGGTGGATGTTACTGTTGCTTTTAGCCCCAGGAGGACATCTCCTCCAGCTGGCTTATCGACACACGACTGTGTCCTGTTTGCCAAGGGAAGTTATCCCTCTCACCTCGATCTGAAGCACGAACGGATCCGGATTTCAGGGTTATTTCCCTTCGTCGGCGTTCGATAGCTGCTGACCTTGGTGAGAGAGACAAAAACCTGGCAATCTTATATCTTCTTTTCCAGTGAAATTCTTCACTGATATCGAAAAGGTGAAAACAAGCAATGTTAATTCTCTAAATGAAGTATTAACAGTAACTGCACGATAAAGTGTAGTATATTGCCACTTAAGTGTGGCTGACCCCTAGGGGTGGATGTTATTGTTGCTTTTAGCCCCAGGAGGACATCTCCTCCAGCTGGCTTATCGACACACGACTGTGTCCTGTTTGCCAAGGGAAGTTATCCCTCTCACCTCGATCTGCAGCACGAACGGATCCGGATTTCAGGGTTATTTCCCTTCGTCTCTCTCACCAAGGTCAGCAGCTATCGAACGCCGACGAAGGGAAATAACCCTGAAATCCGGATCCGTTCGTGCTGCAGATCGAGGTGAGAGGGATAACTTCCCTTGGCAAACAGGACACAGTCGTGTGTCGATAAGCCAGCTGGAGTAGATGTCCTCCTGGGGCTAAAAGCAACAGTAACATCCACCCCTAGGGGTCAGCCACACTTAAGTTGCAATATACTACACTTTATCGTGCAGTTACTGTTAATACTTCATTTAGAGAATTAACATTGCTTGTTTTCACCTTTTCGATATCAGTGAAGAATTTCACTGGAAAAGAAGATATAAGATTGCCAGGTTTTTGTCTCTCTCACCAAGGTCAGCAGCTATCGAACGCCGACGAAGGGAAATAACCCTGAAATCCGGATCCGTTCGTGCTGCAGATCGAGGTGAGAGGGATAACTTCCCTTGGCAAACAGGACACAGTCGTGTGTCGATAAGCCAGCTGGAGGAGATGTCCTCCTGGGGCTAAAAGCAACAGTAACATCCACCCCTAGGGGTCAGCCACACTTAAGTGGCAATATACTACACTTTATATATATATATATATATATATATATTCTTCTGTCTCCTGTTTCTGAAAAAGAGCTTTGCTCGAAACGTAGAAAGCCCTTTCTTTCTTTCTTTCTTTCTTTCCCTGAGCATCTTACTAATACTTTGCATGTACCATGTCTTTTTTGTCGTTTTTCTCCATTCTTGATTAATTATACATATATGCATATATATACACATAAATATTAACAGCCATAAGGCATGTATTTTTATGAAAAATTGCATATACAATTTACATGATGTTATCAGTTCATATTTTTACAGCTAGTTTGGATGGTCAATGATATAACAGTGCATATTATGTACTTACAATATTGACTCAATATTGCACCTATTTATATAATAAACACTGTTATGTCAACAAGCCATCAAACAATTGAAGCAATGGTAAAGACTTGAACAGATTACATCATGTAAACTGTATACATCACTTTCATATAAATATATTCCTCATACCTCTTGTCATTCCCATCTTCATAATTTTTCTAGCAGACTTTCCTACCTCTGGACTATTTCACTCCAATGAAGAAGTTGGAGTTGATACTGATCTCTCTCAGCACTTTTTGGTGTCTATCTACACCACACTTTAAATATCATTTTACTACTCACTATTTATGCATGCATGCATACATGCATACGTACATACATACATACATACATACATACATACATACATACATACATGCGTACATACATATATGCACACATACATATGTATAGAAAACAAAGTGAAATGCAGTGGGAAAATTTAAAATATCCATATTGGTGCACTGAGATTTTATAAATGTACTTATCATACTACCTTCTTTAAACTAATTTCAAGGTGCAGGAGTGGCTGTATGGTAAGTAGCTTGCTTACCAACCACATGGTTCTGGGTTCAGTCCCACTGCGTGGCACCTTGGTCAAGTGTCTTCTACTATAGCCTTGGGCCAACCAAAGCCTTGTGAGTGGATTTGGCAGACAGAAACTGAAAGAAGCCCGTCGTATATATGTATGTGTGTGTATGTTTGTGTGTCTGTATTTGCCCCCCCAACTTTGCTTGACAAACGATGCTGGTGTGTTTACGTCCCCGTAACTTAATGGTTCAGCAAAAAGAGACCGATAGAATAAGTATTAAGCTTACAAAGAATAAGTCCTGGGGTCGATTTGCTCGACTAAAAGGTGGTGCCCCCACATGGCCGCAGTCAAATGACTGAAACAAGTAAAAGAGTAAAAGAGTATCTAATATGTTTATTTCATTGAAATATTATTCAGATATACAAGTGACAATTGTATAATGGATAAAAACATTGAACATTATGAGTTCTATGGAGAAAAGAGAATCTTGACTGCAATGACATTCTTAATTTTGATAACTGCTCTTTTTATTTTTTATTTGCCCCAGCCCAAAGGCTTCACTGCTGAGGTACATTTTTATTTGATTTGAATTGAACCATGATATTCTTAAATCGGAGACTCTTTGCATCTACCTTTGAATATTTGTGTTGGAGATGTGATTTTTAAGTTAGGAAGGGCATCCAGCCATAGAAACCATGCCAAAACAGACATGAAGTCTTAACAGCCCTTTAGGTGGTCAGCTCCTGTCAAACTGTCCAATCCATGCCAGCATGGAAAATAGACGTTAAATGATGATGAGAATGAAGGTTAGGGACACAAAACATTTATCATTCAATATGGTTTGTATGTGTATGTGTGTGTGTGTGTGTGTGTGTGTGTGTGTGTGTGTGTGTGTATGTGTGTGTGCACTACACAAAAGTATAAAAACAATTGTAATGCTTCTTGAAAATTAGTTTATTTTATGAAAAACAAGCATCATTAATCTCACATAAAAAAGGTACTGGGCAATGATTTACTGTGACGCAAAAGAATAACATAATAAATTAGCTATAATTTCAGACCATTTAAATAAAATGTCATTAATTGTTTAGGCAGCTTCTGGATCAATAAAAAATGGTAGGTGAATTAAAAACAATATATGTTCTTGGAATTCTTTAAAAATGGATAAGTTATAAGGTCCTAAACCAGTCTAATCAATACCAGGTGTGGAACAAACAGCAACATAGTATAAAATATAACAAGAAATTTAGGAAAAATTATTATTATTGTTAATCTCAAGCGAATAAGGAAATTTCCTTCCATTCAAAAGTAGAATGAATTATTCATTTATCAGTAGTTGGATACAATGTGATATAACTACATGAGCTAGAAAGGCTGAAGATTTCTTAGGAGTTAAGAAATTAGTATAATGCACTACTAGATGCTTATCTGAATATGAGCTACAGTTTGAATTTGAAACTGGCTTGATATTTGACATGTATTGTTCTAGTTTTCATACAGATGTAATTATTTGGTTTATTGTAAACTGAATATATTATTTTATTGAATGATTATGAATTAATGAAGTCTTGAAATGGAGACTTTAAATTTTATATAAAAGAAAGTTTGGTTAAATTGCAATCAAGGAGCTAAGTGAAGTGAAAAAAAATGCAACTTTGATAGACCGTAGACAAAACTAATATAAAATAGTTTGCAAACATCAAATATGGAAATATATGTTCATTAACTGAAAATGTTATTAGTTCTATTACTTTTAATATTATTTAAGGATTATATTTACTTTAAATGAAAAGAAATAGAAGAGTTATAAAAAGTCATTTCATTTTATGCATCACTGCAGTGAATTAAAATAAATAAATTAATCTCTCATATGAGCCCAAAATAACAATTAATAAATGAAAATTATAAATTGTTGCTACATAAAAGATAGATTCTACTTCATTGCATTGGAATGATTTTAAAAAATATTGATGATTACCAGTACTTTAGGGGCTATTTATAATCAGATTACACTTTGGCTTATTTTAAATTATTCCAATAACAAAGTGATTGCCTGATGAAATGAATTTACTTTATTTGAAGAAACTTCTTTACTTGATTTAATTAAGCTTTAAAATAAATTGAAGCTAGAAATTTAATGATTACTATAGTTTTCTCTCTAATTAGACATTTAAGATGCATTATTGAAAAGACTTAACTTGCAATCAGTTAACACACAGCAAATTACTGTTTCAATTAAAGTTGAAAATAGTTTTCTGTGGCATTGATTTAAGTATGAGTAAAACAATTTTTTTCTTGATTTATCTGAATTATTAGTATGTAAGTAATACTTTTGAAATAAACATTTTCATGGTAACACTTTAATATACTCTCAAAATGCCTCCTTAAAATAAGAATAATGTGTAAGTTTATCATCCGTAGCATAATCCCTTAAGTTTATGTTGATGTGAACAAGCATCCTGAGATCTGACATCACATCTCATAGCCTCTTTTCTTTTTTCTTTTCTTTTCTGTTTTGCTTGAGAGCAAGACAGGAATAATAATGGCAGTAGTGGTGAGGTTGAGGTGGGGGTTGGGGTGATGAAGATATTGAAAAAGAAGAAAACGGAAAATAGTACAACATTTTATGTGAATTAATATACTCCTTACTCTCAAAAAGAAACACATTTGTTCTACATAGGTACAAATCTGACCTCAGACCTCCAAAACAAGAGGAATGATTATTTGCGATTATGTGGAGTGGTTAGCGTTAGGAAGGGCATCCAGCTGTATAAACACTGCTAGATCAGATTGGGGCTTGGTGTAGCCTCCTGGCTTCCCAGACCCCAGTCGAACCGTCCAACCCATGCCAGCATGGAAAATGGATGTAAAACAATGATGATGATGATGATGATATAAATATATATGCGTGTGTGTGTGTGTGTGTGTAGTTAATGCTCATTAATATTGGTTTAAAAAATCACTCACAGTCATTTGGATGGAAAACAAGTGTTTTTATCAAATATTAGATATAACTGTATCATTTGAAAAGTGAAAAAGAAATCAGATTTTCTCAAATAAGATCACACAAATTAGTATTAATAATCATAGAAGGCTGTTGAGTAGAAGACACCACCAAACTGAAGAAAATACCTGATAAATATAAGAAAAAGATAACATTTGAAATGCTAATATACTTTAATTTTTCCAGCCAGACGTTGTGACCATGCTGGAACACTATTATTGTGGTATTTTTTTTAACATGTTTTATTAATTTCCACAGCCCTCTCTACATGTTTGGTATTGGTGAATGAGGGAGTTGGACATTACCAAACACGTTTGTGTTTCCTACAGTGATGTTGGTTCACAAGATATCTTAGATAAAAATTCATGTAAATGTTTTGTAATACACCCACATGTATGAACCTTTAAGGTTTTATAAGTAAGCTGTGGCTTCTGACCCTGAAGCTGGTATGATATTGGTCTTACTCTAGATGGTAATGTTAAAATATGTGGCATTATGCAGCAGCATCTAGTTCAGGGGTTGGTATAGTTTTTAATTGCAAATCTAGGTGCTAAACTCTCCAGAACCTTACACACACACACACACACACACACACACACACACATATTTCACTGCATATATTTTTGGCCTGACTTTAAGGAGAAATGCTTCACTTCTTTTAGCTTTTACCAATAGCTCATCTGTTGCGCTGAAGCAATTTTCTTGATGTAGAAATATTAGATTGATCAAGATCTGCTGTTAGCTTGATGCTAGGTGGCAACCATAATTGGGAATGATATTCCAGATTACTGAGAAAAAAGTGTTCTCCACAGAAGATACATTATTTCCTCTGCTTTTCATTTTGAATGATCTCAGAATCTAACCAGCCAATTACCTGCACATTGTTGCAATTGTAGAAATATGCACATGAAACAACACACCATTTCATATGTTATTACAAATACCACATCAAATGAGACTCCAGGATTGCAAACCCCATAGACCAGTGCTTACTTATTACAGTCTATTTGTGGATTGATAGTAAAGTGATTGGGATTTTTCAGCATGGAACTGTGTACTGTGTTGGTTCAACCCACTTGTATATTGCATTTAGGTCTTGCTGTAATTTTGTCTTATCATCAAGGTACTTGATTACAAATGATACTTCAGCAAGCATAGCTGGTGGTATCATCAGCATAGCTGGTGAGAGTGGATTACTGTACAACTGTGGATATGTCTGAGAGAGCCACCATAAACAGTGGTGGTCCCAGTTCTGGTACCTAAAAGATTGATACATTCTGTTATCAACTTTATAGAAGGCTCTAGTTAATTCGAGATATATCAAATTCACATTTAAATGGTTCAGTTGCTGTTTCAGTACCCAGCCATAATACTATAATAGCTGTATGAGGCAACTTCTTCCTGAACAAAAGCCCTACTGCATGTAAGTGAGCAAGCCATTTATTTCTAGGAATATGAACAGCTTCTTTCTGACAATATATACTCAGCTTCCCTGTTATAGACAGGGTATATTAAACCTTCTTTTGAGTCTTAAGAAAATTACTACATGCGAGGAAGCTCTGGAAAATGTATCTACAGTGGTTTTACCAGATATTTTTTGTATATCTTTAAAAGAATCACTGGCTAAAAATTGAGGCTTTTTTGCTGAGTTTGAGCTCATCTCATCAATGCCAAATATTACACCCCACTCTCTTATGATGATGCAATTGATGGTTGCCTCCTAGATATGCTGAAGAACTCATTAAACTTTTCTATTTGCATTTTTTTCATGTGGCTTACTTCTCTCTCATTTTCATCGAAAAGTCTGAGTTTGTTTTTAATCTTTGAAAGTGCTTTTTTTTTTTTTTAAATGAGATTCCTTGCTGTTTTGAAGTTGTTTATTTAAGCAATTTATGATCTTAATTCTCCATCTCGTAAGAACTTACCAATCTCTAGGAATAGCGTTTTGGTGTGTAATTTTTTTTCTTTTTTGGCATAAATTTAATGCATATGGTTTGCTTTATTGACAATAATTCTTCAAGTTTCACATCAATGTCTTGTATGGAGAAACTTAAGGGCTAATTTTATTTCTGGACTTCTTTCCAGACCAATTTCTAGTCAGCTTTGTAGAAATTTAGGCTGGATAGAATTTGGGCCTTTCCTGGTTGGTATATGTCTTTGGCCTATTTTAGGCCACACCACATTAGTTTTATTGGGTTATAGACTGAGAAAATTGTTGGTGTCATCTTCACAAAGTGGATCATATTATTTGTGAAGTTGAGATCCAAGATATTGTTGCTCCTGGATAAGTACAATATTATTGCTTTGATAAATAGTATTTTGGTGAGATAAAGTGAAGATTCTGTCTGTCTTTGATCATGATGTGAAAGTCCTGAGATTAGGTTGCCTTAAGACCATTTGATGTTAGGAAAGTTGAAGTTGCTTAAATGAAGTACATTGATGCATTGATCTAGTTTTGATCATACTGCTTATATTATTCAAAAGCTGTTTATAAATTTGCCATCAGAATTTAAGGTGTCAAGTGGATGATATAAGCCACATATTAGCACATCAAGCACATCATATGTGCTAGTAATGTGTCACATGCTAAGTGTGAATATGCCTGCATTAAATATAGTCAGCATTAACAACCTTTGCATTTAAGTTTTAAACATGAAGAGCTGCTGAGATTAGCTATAAACAACCTCTGGAACTGAGATTATAGGAGTTGTGGAGCGTATTTTATTTAAATAAATGTGTATTAGGTTAACTGCGAAAAAGACGAAGGAAAGAAATTGTTTACCTTTTTCTATTTAAACATACATTTGTCAATATTAAGTGATTATAACATTTCAGGAACCTCATTTACTGAATTTAATGAAGTATTAAATTAAATGATTTTAAAGATACATGACTACAAATTAAATTACTATTTTTAGTAAAATATTATTAGTTAAACTTTTTGTGATATTTACTTTTCATGATATTCCTTATGAAAAAAATAGAAAAAAATTAAAATTAAAATATTTTAATTAACTTCCAAGTGCACAGGAGTAATTTTCATATAAGAATCAAATTAAATATGTGATAAATTTCAATTTTTCTGTGCATCCAAGGATAAATATTAAAATAAATGTGTGTGTGTGTATGTGTGTGAATACATGCATATGTACACCCATTTATACACACACACACACACACACACACACACACATATATATATATATATATATATATATATATATATATATAAACATATATACATTCACACACACACACATTTACATACATGTATATGTACATATTGCTATACATATACACATATATATATATATATATATATATACATATACAAATGTATATATATATGTACACACACGCACATACACTAATAAGTAATTGAAATCCTTCATTGCATGGATTTTGTTTGCTTTCAAAGTATTACAGGTAATATTTATAAGGGAGCTAATTCTAGTTAGCTAAAAATATGTATCTTGTAATATTCTGTAAGTTTAAATAAACTAATTGATTTTTAAAGATAAAACAATGGTAGATAAAGTGAAAAGGAGATTCACTTCAGAGATTGAAGGGGTCTAGTAAATTGAAAATAGTTACTTATCAGACCATTTATATGCGAATATATTTGGTACTGAATTTTCCATTTCCATGTTTCATGACTAATTGACCTAGTATTATAAAAGTTAGAAAATTAGACCATCAATCCAATGAGAGAGACTCTATGTGTTCCTGTGACTTGCTAAAAATATTAACCAAATACTTCACTCACTACACCCTAAAGCATTTAAAAAAAGCTAAGACACTTTGCATAATGACGGGGTATGATTTTCTTTAAACATAAGTTTGTTCAATCAAGGATGACTATGTTTGAAACAAAACAACTTCATCTCTAATTAGCACCTGAACCATACAAAAAGATTTTCTATGAACATTCCCAAACTAGAACATTGATCTAAGACCTGAATAGGTGCTACTATACACACACAAATATTTTAAGCAACACCCTTAAAAATGGTTATCCAGCTGATTGGCATTTACCAGTCCATAGCTGGTTGTTCTATCTATCCCTTCTACCACATATGCAACAGCTTCTGCTAGTCTGCGCTAGTAAATTATAAACTACAACTTCTATGGCTCAGCGAATGCTACTGCCCTTCTTTATCTTCAAGTACTTCACTAAATGTATTGTTCAATCTGTCATTTCTTAAACTGCAATCAACTATCATCGAAACTATTTCTTTTCCTTGGAAGAACTCTTGAAGGCATTATGCAAGAAAAGTTGAAGATAAATGTGAACAGCATTTATCTCATCAGACTAAATGATAAAGCAGTTTGAGTATATTATATTACGTAGAGAATAGATTTAATAGTGCACACTATTTAATAAGGTGCACCTACGACCTACTATGTACACAACATTCACTCAATCGAAAATCAACTCTTTAATATCATCAGTCACTCTTGCAAAAAACAATTCACCAACCAACTGCGTATAAACAAACTATACCCTGCTTCTGCCTACGATGTCAAAACTGCAAAAATGTATAAACCTCTGACCATGTTACTGTGTCTAAACTACTCTGAATCAGACTCACTACACTTCATTCTACTCAACTAATTTCGTTACCATCTGAATTATTATGTTCAGAGTAAATATTTCCTTTAACTAACCCTTCTTTAAGAACTATATGATTGTGGAACTCTATTCTTGCTCTGCTAGTTCATAAACAATTAATCTGCCTGAATTAAAATGGAAATGATATAGGTTACTACCCAGTTAGATTTATTTTCCAAAGTATTACAGTTTCAGTATGAAAAATTCATTGAGAGTTCAGTGAGAGTATAAATTTTTTTGAAAAAGCTGAACATAAAAATGGCGATAACAAAGTTACAAAACACCTTATTTGATGAGATATAATCAATTAAAATACTTGAAGCGGGTGTCCTATCATGGCTATGATGCAATAACAGAAACCATTTTAGAAACAGCAGTGTGATTAAGAAGTTCATTTTCCAACCATATGGTTTCAAGTTTAGGTATGTTTTAAAAATTCATCCAATCACTTCAATTGTTACAAATTTTCACCAGATGTTTCCCAAAATTTCTAAACTGATGTAGTTTTGCATACTGGTGATAAAAATTACATTAAGTTTTCCTAGGAAATTAATAATAAAACAGTTATAAGCATTTAAAATTATATAATTTTGATCAATGGGAATCCTCCAATGTTGATATACCAGAAGCTACAACTGTCTGTTTCCATGAGAATAATAAACTGCAGGAATGAGTTTATCAATTTGCAATGCAGGAACCCCATTCATTAGTTCATTCCCTTGAATATTTGGAAAAAGAATCTCTGAGTAGTGTTCAGTGAGTCTCATCTTTGAATAATGTTGTGTGGTGTGTGTGTGTGTGTGTGTACATACACATGGATGTACATGTGTGTGTGTGTGTGCGTACTTGTGTGTATGCTATACATATATGCACATATGTGTGTAGTATAATATCTACATCATTATTATTATTTTGATCTCATAATCCTCAATTTCACCAGTTGTGTATTGATTTTTCATAGTTTGCTTTTTGGCATATAAGAAATACACTTTTGCAGATGTTGACCAATCACAAACTGTCAAAAAGCACAACTAAATCGTAAGGTACATGCATACCCTGGCCTGATCCAAAAAATTCACCATGCTGTTTATATATATTAGAAAGTTGTATCTCCTCAGACCGTTTGTCTTTTTTTTTGTTTTTGACAATTTGACAATAACATACAGATCGGTTTTATGATAACTAACAACCTCTAACTTTTAAGAATTAACCACCAACTGTAGCTCATGAGACCTTGAGTTCAGGATACAGCTTTACTACTATTGATTACAATCCAGCAGCAAATAATCTCATTCATTCAACTTATTTGGAGCTGTGCATAACATGCCTTATCATGACACCATTTAACAACAAACCAATCTTATAAAAATTTCCTCAGTGTTTTCATTTTTGTTCTCTCTGTTCTACTGAACTCAAATAAGATGGAGACAATAGCTTCTCATCATGTCGTCTGCTCTTGACATGGTGGAAACAATTGCATTTGTGATATTCTCATTGTTCAGAACATACACAGCGTTCTATGCACACACAAGTTCTGTTCTTGACATACTAGAAACAATCATTCTTTTGAATGTTCTCTTTGTGTGTGCTCATGTATGTGAGTTCATGAGTGTGAGCTCATGTGTGTGTGTGTGCGTACATTCACACTCACACATATATATACATATATATTATGCATGTATACACAAGAACTTCTACATACATATACACAAATACATATATATATGTATGTTTCTTTTCTTTTTCCTTTATACTTTTTTAATTGTTTCAGACATTGAATTTTGGCCATGCTGAGGAACTACTTTCAGTACTTTTATTTCTTTAAGCCTGGTACTTATTCTATCTGTCTCTTAAACTGAGCTGCTAAGTTACAGGGAGATGAACAAACAAACACTGATTGTCAAGCGTCAGGCGAGCCAAACAAAACCAATGACACACACAAATATATACACATAAATTTATATATATATATATATATATATATATATATATGATGGGCTTCCCTCAGTTTGTGTTCACCAATTCCACTCACAAGGCTTTGGTCAGCACAGGGATATAGTAGAAGACATTTGTTCAAGATGCCACATTCTTAGACTGAACTCAAAAACTATGTGGTTGAGAAGCTGAGATGCAACCTTCTTGCCACATGCATATATATGTAGATACACATATATACATACATACACACACACACACACACACACATATATATATATATATATATATATATATATATATTTCATTATCTATCTATGTAAACACAGTTTTGTCTTCTGCACTCTGTTTAAAAACAAAAAGACTAAGATCCCTTCACTCGATCCAACTCTCCTTCTCTTTCATGCTCCTTTATTATCGTCACTTATTCATTAATTTATCTAATTTTGTCACAGTTGGCTGAACGAAAACTCTTGGTTATAGCTCTAGTTAAGAATTTCAAATGCCTAATTCTATCTCATTATTATCATAAAATTCTCTCACACTGACAGCCTGAGTTTTTGCTATTTCCCGGCAATGTTAAATCCGTTCGTTAAATTATGTTACCCTAAATTCCAAAATTCTGTCTCCGCATGTTCTATCTTTGACCAGCCTAACTCTGGTCTGTCTCTCTCTTTCTCTCTGTTTCGATAACCACTTGCTTCTCCCAACACATTACCTCCTCTCCCCCCACCTCACCCACTCTATATAAACTAGCTCATTCAGATTTCCCTATCGCATTTTAACACCTCACCAAAAGGAGTAAAAAATCAGATGTTCAGATAAGCAATCTTGTTTTTCAACCTAGTATGTCTAAACCTCTCTTTTTTCAGTGCAGATCATAATTACCTTATTAGTTCATTTCATTATTCTACCTGTTTCATTATCTGTCTATGTAAATACAATTTCATCTTCCACGCTGTATGTTTAAAAACAAAAAAACTTAAGTTCCCTTCGCTCGATCCAACTCTCCCTCGTTCTCCCTCGTTCTCCCTCTCTTTCACGCTCATTTATTATCACCGCTTATTCATTCATTTAACTAATTTTGTCACAGTTTGGCTGACCAAAAACTCTTGGTTATAGCTCTAGTTAAGAATTTCAAATGCCTAAATCTCATTATTATCATAATATTTTCTCACACCGGAAGCCTGAGTTTTTGCTGTTTCACAGTGTGACCACCCTTCCCACTCCACCACCTGTACTGGAAGTTTCTATCCTCTGATCTCTATTGGAGGTCTCTCCCATGAACACTTCTAAAGGCTTACTTAATGTTCCTCCATCACTACTTAGGGTTTATCTCCTATGTAATGTAGTGATTATGTAGTGCATAAAAATGATGGTGTATGCAGGATGAAGGTTATTGTATGTTCATGAGTTTTGCCAAATGCGACCTTTCTTTTCAGGGTTGGCACACTTGATGTTGGCACATTGAAAGGTAGATCTGGAAAGCAGATGTTGAACGACGATGATGACGATGATGATGTGTGTGTGTATATATACATATATTTATAAAAATATATGTATACACACACACACACACACACACACACACACACACACACACACACACACACACACACACACACACACATATACAATTAATATAAACAGCAGTTTGCAATGTTTTACCAAAAAGGAGAATTACAAATGCCTTTAAATGTGACTAGGGTATTAGAAAACACCAACATGGCTAGAAATAAGAGCTAAACTCCTCTAATGCTGTAGTTAATGCATATGAATGAAAATACGTACACTAACAGGGACCATAATCATCCGGAAAGTGCCGATCAAGAATTCTTAATACTGACACATCAGTTTCGCCATTTTCTGTTGCCTCATCAGTAGGTGCTTCCTAACATCCTAGTCACATTTAGTGACATTTAAATTCTTCTTTTTCATGAACTGACACGTCAGAATTAAGAATTCTCGATCAGCACTTATCGGATGATTATGGTCCCTGTTAGTGTATATATTTGTATTCATGTGCATTAGAGTAGTTTAGCTCTTATTTCTAGCAATGTAGGTGTTTCCTAACACCCTAGTCACATTTAGTGATACTTGTAATTCTTCTTCTTCATGAAACATTACAAACTGCTGTTTATATTATTATTATATATACACATTAGCAAATCGCTAAATCATCCAATTATTTGGATGATGAAAACATAAATACTAATGGCAAAGTCAGTCCAGAAAGAGCAGAAAAATCAAGTTGTCGTAACTGATGAGGCAACAGAAATTGCTGAAACTGAAGTGTCAGTATTAAGAATTTGTGACCAGCACTTTTAGGATGATTATGGTCTCTGTTAGAGCATTTGTTTTCATTCATGTGTATTAGATACAGCATTAGAGCGCTTTAGCTTTTATTTCTAGCTATGCAGGTGTTTCGTAGCATCCTAGATTTATATATATATATATATATATATATATATATATATATATATGTGTGTGTGTGTGTGTGTATGTATGTATGCATACACACACAAGGCAACGAACTGGTAGAATTGTTCGCATGCCAGACAAATTGCTTAGTGGCATTTTGTCTATCTTTATGTTCTGAGTTCAGATTCTGCCATGGTTAACTTTGTTTCATCCCTTTTGGGAGTTGATAAAATGAGTACCAATTGAATATTGAAGATCAATGTAAGTGGCTTACACCTCTTACAAAATTGCTGGCTGTGTGCCAAAATTTGAAACCATATATATATATATATATATATATATATATATATATATATATATATATATATGAATGTATATATATATATATATATATATATATATATATATATATATATATATATATGTATGAGTATATCTATATATACACACACACATATATATATGCACATACATACAAGTATCTATATATAAATACATATGTATGTGTTCATGGGTGTGTATGTACATTCAACTACATATATGTATACATACATTATTTGCAATTGCCAGTGCCGCTGGACTGACTCCTGTGCAGGTGGCACGTAAAATACACCATTTTGAGCATGGCCATTACCAGTACTGCCTGACTAGCCTTCGTCCTGGTGGCACGTAAAAGTACCCACTACACTCTCGGAGTGGTTGGCATTAGGAAGGGCATCCAGCTGTAGAAACTCTGCCAAATCAGATTGGAGCCCGGTGTAGCCATCTGGTTTACCAGTCCTCAGTCAAATCGTTCAACCCATGCTAGCATGGAAAGCAGACGTTAAACGACAATGATGATGATCCCTTTAATAACTGTTGTGAAGGAGCTTAGTACTAGAGCACTGGGAGAGGTTTTGGACTTTGTATTAGCGTTTACAATAACCAGAACATCACATGTACACACACACATGCACAAACAGACACAATTACACACACATACACACACAATTACACATGCACACACACACACACACATGGGTATGTGTGTGAAATATCCTGGAATGACTAGCACCAAACTTGTGACACCTAATACATATTGCTATAATTCAACTCTCTTCATTTAGAATTAGTACATATTGTTGCAATAACTTGAAGGTTCAAAGGATCACGACATTTCATTTAAAACTCTTCATTTATGAAATATCACAGATGGAAAGAATTTTCCAGAAGCATTAATAATGGGGCCCCAAACCCAGCATTGTTACAACTCACTGGCTAAAAGTAGCAAAATAATAGAGTATGAATAATTTTAGAAACATCTTGTATGTGTGTGCATATATTTGTGCATACATACTCATACACATGTCTCTGGTACATACAATTAAGATAGTATTTACTTATAAAATCCATCTAATAGCATACTTAATGTTTACACATTGTTGATAGGCTAGTTACTGCAATATTTTTTCTAAGATTGATGTCTCATGGACTTGCTGCCTCAGTTGCATATATTACATTTGTAATCAACTAGGCAGCTACATAACAGCATCAGTGAATGCTTTATTCAGTTTTTCCTACATAAAAAATTCACATCTGATCACGTGTCTGGTTGTAAGTATATGCCCCCAAAAGACCAAAGAGCATCTAATACTCTTACAGGCTGATTTTAGCATGGATCTTCATCTCTCTCAAATATTGCTTTTAACATGCTGGCCTAATGATATTGTATACATTAGGTATGTTTTTTCCCTCTCTCTCTCACCCCCACCATACACGCACACACAAACATACATGTATACATTCAACATGGACTGTAGAACTTCTCTTTATCACCTGTTAAATGAAGACCACACTAATTTCAGCAATTTCCATTGCTGAAATGTTTGTTAGTGTAACTCAATCCTGTGTTGCAAAGTAACATTGATCCTACCAAGGAATGTCCACCACATTTGGGTCCGATCTGTGGCCTGTTTCTCCCTTACCATCCATACAATCATCACGCTAAGCATGATGCAAGTATCACCATCATCCCAACTAAGAATCAAAAATTTTTATTTACTACTCACTGAAGATTTATTCTTTACTTTCTGCCATATCCATGATCAAGTACTGCTTTGCACTTTCCTATGTCCAATTCCAGCCAAATAGGAAATAGTGGATCTAGTCATAAACCCATAATATCTCACCTCCTCTGAAAGTACTGTACACTGCCAAGCTCATGTCTCACCTTGTTCGATTAATCTTTTATATTTTAAGCTTTATCTTTAATGTGTCCACTCCATTTTAACTCAGCAATCAGAAATTGATTGTCAAAATGGACTTTGCCATGAAGCCAGGCCACTGCAATATGGCCTGGAAATTTGAGTTTCTTTCAATCTGCATCTTATAGTCATTAGCACTATGCAAAATTTGGGCATCAGCTTTGCTTTGTTTAGACTCCTACATTGTCCTTTCGAACCCTCATGAAAAACTTCAAGGTGAAACTGTAGGTTGATGCTCACTGTTTTGATGCTGTTTTGTTGCTTTGTGCAATAGCAAGAAGATTAAGGATTTGGGGTTATGTTGCCAAGCATAGTTTGAAGGAGATGACTAACATGCCACTAAAACATTTTCTAAGGATAAATAACTTTCACACTGATGACATTCAGCACTGTTGCTATAAACCTGCTGTCTATTATTGGCCAGGGACTGAAGTAAATTTTACACTGCTCTCAGCAGGAATTTTAGCCTGCTTGGTTCTGTTTTTCATAATAGAATCCACAATAGATTTCTTTGTCCAATTATCTTGCATGCTGTTTATGTGCATTAGCTTCATAGCTCTCCTGCCTTAGCTAAGCACTTCTTTTCATCAATATGGTGAATCTCTTTGCTTATAGATCTCATCAACGCTTGTCATTCTGGTGCAATGCACACATACATGCTCTCATACACAAATGCATTAACGTCTGTGTGTGTGTGTGTGTGTGTGTGTGTGTGTGTGCGTGTGTGTGTGTGTGTGTGTGTGTGTGATAGGTATTCACTTATTAGTTTATGAGAAACTGCTAAAGATTCTTGTACTAAATTAATATATTATGAACATGATATATTTCATGGAGCAACTACATTGAATTAAAGTACAAATTTTCAAAAAGCTTTCATCTTCCTTGGCTTATATCATGCATTGTGATGAATTTTATATATCAAATGGTAAATAGTGCACAAAGATAAGCTACATTTTAAATTATAAAAATGTGTATTGAAGTTAATTTTTATTGAATGTATATTTGATATTCTGTATGTAGAGATAAATAGCTTTTGAAATGAAGAGTATACATTTAAGTCTGGTGAGATATTTAACCAGTACTCATATTTTTATTAATAACTGCTAATGATAATGAACATTATCCATTTATATTATGCAGCCATCAATCTTCGCCAATCAATGATTAGTTTAGTTCAAGAGTAATGTTTAGTTTAATAGTCCTAGTTTAATAGTACTGTTAGCTTGATAACTTAGTTTTGTTTAATAGTGTTGTTAAAATGTTAAATGTCTATCATCTCAAATTTAGAAAATATTTTTTCATTGGGAACATACACGCCTTTTAGTCTAGTCTGTGATCTCTTACTAGTGGAACCATATTCTTAGAGTGAATTTGAAGTCAGTCATAAAAGAAGTCAAAAAATTAAATCAGTAAAATAAGGAAAGCTTTTTCAAATATATGAACTTTAACTGATAACCAGTATAATATAGCCAAGAACCTAATAGTTTTGAAGGGTTTTTTTTTTCTCTGAGAAATTTACAGAAAACTGAAGAAGGAAGAAAATCCCGACTGTCAAATTTTGGAAACATTTATTGATAGTAACTATAGACAGATTGACACTAAAGAATTTCTTAAATATTTTTCTCAGCTAATGGATGATGAGCTGGTTGGATTGCTAGTTATGACTCAAGCATTTGTCTAATGTAAATGTTTATTTATTTATTGTTTATTAATGTAATATAACACAAAGGCGCTTGCTTCTTGAGAGCTAATTTTGCAATGAATTAGATTGTTTTAATAATCAACTTGCCACATTTAATAACAGCTAGAATTAAATTTTCTGATTTAGCAATGTTTAGTTAAAGGTAGCAGTCAATCATGCTGTTGCTGAGGTTGTTTCTAATGGCTAGCAAATCTGTTTTAAGTGTATCATATTGAAGAGATGTGGAGTTACTTAAGGGCATAATGATTATATACACAGCAATCAAACCAAGTTTCTTGATGAAATTTATGAAATGATAAGCACTATACATTGAATAGGAAAGATTTCAGTAGAGTTCCTAAGAGAACCATAAATGCTATCGATCAGAGCTATGATCTCACGACATTAATTACAATAATTTGAAGTACAACCTTTTCATATCCAATGTGAACCTTTGTACAAGATAGATAAATTCCTGAGCTGTACAAATCATAAAACAATTCCCATGATTCATTGTTAGGAAATGTTTCCAAAAGATATACAAGGGATGAATGTTGTTTGTCACTACCATTTCTGTGGGTAGCCTTGCACAGTCTACATGATAATGTTTCACAGCCTATAAATGATATGCAATAATTGATTGAAAAAGAGCATTTCAGGATTGACGTTGGCCTTTTACTTTATACATAATAACCTGATGGTTGAATATTTTTTATTGTTATACTAATGCAAAAACATTATTAGTAGAATTATGATTATTATCTATATAACATACTTAATGCAAGTGTATCATTGAAAAGTCAAAAGCTGCGATATTTCGTCTGGGAAAAATCCTTTTATGGATGTATAATATTAAAAAAAAACAAAGAAGCAATATACTTCACTGCTAGGTGAAACAAAATTCCTCCAAAGGATCTACAGGAGCAACAAATTCACATTTTACTATAATTGCAGCTTATCAATGTCATGTACTTGTGTCATTTCTGAAACAAGCTTGTATCAGTCAGTCTGACGTATATGGAGACAGTGTCTAAACAATACACTGGATTGCAATAACACTGCAAACACTGAATAAAGTTAGAATTATGCAATACAGATCTAGGTACATCTGTCACTCTTGCATTCATTTCCAGAATGGTTTCCTTTCACCTAGTTCTGAACTATAATGTATTTCTTAACACAATATATCATAAAGAGATTTTTCTTAGACAAAAACTGCAGCTTCTGACTTTTCAATGATACATGTACATAAAGTATGTCAAATAGATAAGGATGTTTTACTCTAGAGCTGCTTCTGCCATATAATTTGAGCTTTATTCAGCCAGCTGTATCTTTGCATAAGTCAGTGCATTATTTATATACTATCTCTATATACTGGCCTATTCTACCTTGGTTTGTAAGTGACATGAGTATGTGATATTGTCAAGCTACAATTGTAGCAAAATTTGCATCCGTCACTCTTGCAGCCAATTCTGGGGTGTTTTCACTTTGCCTAGCTTTGAAGTATATTGTGTTTCTTGACACAATACATATACAAGGGGATTTTTCCCCAGATAAAAAAACTGCAGCTTCTGGCTTTTCAATGGCACACATAAATTTTGTTACAGAGATAAAGATAGAGTTGCTTCTATAGTGTAATTCTTTAATTATGATTGTAACAGTAAAATAAAATAATTTAGACAAGAGTTCAAAAGAATGTCTTTACACTCTTGATATTAATATCCTGATATTTGTTATACAATTCTTGATTTAACAAGAACTATGTAATTTAATCTTTTCCAAATTTAAACTACTAAAGTAGAGTTTAAAATCAATGAGAATCATCAATAGAATAGAAATAATATTCCAATTCTTTCAATCAGTATCAACTAACTGATTATTTCATGTCCTGTATTGAGACTTGTCTCACCTTACTTCTTTCTGAAGTTATCCTTGATAACTCCAATATTCATAACTCTCACTCGCCACTTACACTGAAATTACTGGTAAATGAGACAAATCGTTTGTGACTCTGAACTCTCTGCACCCATCTCATGTATCTATTATGTCTTTTGTTTGCTTTGTAATCAAACCTACTAATACACTTTATAGATACATATGCACACTAAACACTGTGAACAATTTTATCACCTTGAAACCCAGCCATTACCTAAGCATCATCATCTCTGAATACATGATACTGTCTAAACACTGCTTATGTAACACAGTGCACTTCACATCCCCCTACTATACAACATCATACCAAATTTGAGGTAGCTAAGATTGTGACAAAAACCATCATTATACAAGCAAAAATCACTCCTTGAAGTACCGCTACCACAACATGAGAAAAAATGAGATTCCTGTCCTCCAAATTGTAGCAGAATTTTCTTGTTTCTTGCCAAATAAGTCCTTACTAGCTTTTCAAAACCATCTATTCACCATTCCTCATCCAAGATGGATCTATTAACTATATCAGATTTTCTCCACACTTCAGCTCCAACTCTACATTACATTACATGCATTCTAGAAAACTCTTCCAGAATTCTCCTTCTCTATACACCTGGTGTTATCAGCAGGATCCTACTATTATATTGTGTGAAAATTCTTTTGATTTTTGTATATAATTACAATAATATTCTTTCCTAAGCTAGAAGACATAAAAATATAATCAGCAGAAGTGTTTTTTGTTATTCACTAAAATAAGACCTACAAACCATTTTCATACATGGCTAGAAAAACTTGAACTTATAAAAAAATAAAATGAATATCCACACATTACAGCCTAGATTGTAAATCTATTGAGATTTTAAAAGTTATTTGTAAGTGCATTGTTATCTAATGTCAGTTGCAATGACATGTACAGTTTTGTACATTCCATTACATAATGCACACACAAAATACACTAAGAGTTGACAAAAATTGCAAGAGTTTCTAAAGAATGAATATAATATACCAGCAGGCAAAATGTTAACATTTTAACAGTCTCAAAATTACTGACATAAAAGACAAAGGAAAGCTTATGACATTTTCTTTTATAACTTGGCTGTTAGTAAATTCAGCACCCATGGTAAATTATCAAAAACAAAACAAATATATGCCACGAATGCAATTTTTGGAACATTATGTATGACACCCTTCAAATATATAATGAAACAGAAAGTTAATAATTTGATTTCAATTTGCAAATCTTTAAATTTAACATGGAACAGGTTTCTATCATTCCAAAAAGTCATAAAAATATAAAAATGTTTATTTCAGGCAAATTTTTCACTTTGCTGTAAAAAACATTGAATTTCATTCTTAAATTTTCCTTGTATTCCTTCAGCATATATAAAGAGGTTTCATAAATGAAAATAATAAAATAATTTTTGATTCAATAATAATTCTTTATTCTGAAAGAGTAAAACTATAACAATATTTACAATGCACAATTTGTTTTAAGACACTAAGTGACTTGTTATTCACTTCTTTTATTTTTTTAACACAGTCAAACAATATAGCCTTTCAAATTTCATGGAAGATAAAAGTCTTTTTCAAGTTATATATCTTGTTGAAAATATTTCCCGAATGATTAACAATTTCAAACTCTTTTTACTCTAGGGTATAAATATACAGATGAAAATTTTCTGCTTCACACTTTGATGACAGTCAGAAAGAAACAATAGAAATACAAACAATAGGTAAAGAAAATGTTTCTTAAGTATGTATAGTTGCACTATTAGTTACCTAATAAAATGAAAAGATAAAAATGTTGTTAAACTGAGGATGAGACATCAAAGACAGATATAAATCCTATTGTCCTAAGAGATATTTTTATCATATACCAATATATGTTTATTGATTTCACAAGCCAGTTTTGAGTAGCTCCCAGCAAATTGAATAAAAAGATAGAATATGAATATTTACACACATAGACACCACACCATGCATACACAGACATGCTTACATAGATATATATGTGTGTGTGTGTGTGTATACATATACATGTATGTATATATATATATGTATGAGTGTATGTATATATATATATATATATATATATATATATATATACACACACACATATGTATGTATACATATATATCCAGCATGGCCACAATCCTCAAACTGGAACAAAGAAAGAAAAAACAACAAAAAATACACACATATATAAACATATATATGTGTGTGTGTGTGTGTGTGTGTGTATATATATATATATATGTGTGTGTGTGTGTGTGTATGCATATATGTGAATATACATATATGCAAATATATATGGTAAATGAGAAACGAAAGATGGGAGATAGGGTTTTTTTTTATTAATCACTACAATCATTTAGACACATCTACCATTGATCCCTCCTGGGTGGTAAACTTAGCAACTGGTTCAGAAGCATCCAACGGTGCAGAATGTGTCTTTCAGGTGATAAATAGATATAACTCATTAAAATAACTGTTCCACAATGTATCTTCTCATTTCATGTAAAGGAAAGCAGCCAATTAAAGAACAAAGATTCATTTATATAGAAGATCAATAAAAAAGTGATGCAAAAAAGAAATGAACACACAATGCAGCCAAAAATGTAACTACACACACACACAAGTATATATGCATATATATATATATATATATATATATACACACACACACACACACACACACACACACACACACACACACATATATATATATATATACAAATACATACATATATACATACACATACATATATAGACAGACAGGTACATCTAGCCATTTAAGAACATACAAAAAGAATCACATCCCCTTTTCAGGGAAGGGGCCAAATGGTTTCATCACATTTCTGCAAACTTATCACTCTCTCAACTCTAAATTGTGTCAATGACCACATCACAGATTTGTGAAAGAACTTTTCAACACTTTATAATATTTTGTATTCTATGCTCTTAAATGGCTAAAATTATTCTCCTACAATATAATTGTTTCATTTTCATCATGTAATTTCTGATTGAGCCACTTTCCAACAAAGCTAACTTGTACATAGATACATATACTTCACTTTATCGTGCAGTTACTGTTAATACCTCGTTCAGAGATTTAACATTGCTTGTTTTCAGTTTTTCGATATCAGTGAATAATTTCACTGGAAAAACTTATATATATTTGCCAAGGGATGCCTTTTGCATCGAAGGTCGGCGATTGTCGTACGCTGAAGAAGGGAAATAACCCTGAAACTCGAGTACGTACATATCGTAGATCAAGATGGGAAGGATAACTTCCCTTGGCAAATACAGACAGGACACAGAAGTGTGTCGATAGCCAGCTGGAGGAGATGTCCTCCTGGGGCTAAAAGCAACAGTAACATCCACCCCTCGGGGTCAGCCACATTTAAGTGGCAAATATACTTCACTTTATATATATATAGTTTTATGGAAAAAAACCAAGATTCATTTCCCTAAAACTACATATTCATATTTTATACTGTGAAACTTAATTTAATTTAAATTTTTAATAAATTGAATTTAATTGGGTTTTTAACTGTAAATTTTGGATTTTTATCCCTAATAATATTATATATATATATATATATATAAAAGGTAAAAAAAGATTAAATTGTGCTAGCACGTGTGTATTTGTGTATGTGTATACACAAATACACACGTACTAGCACACACACACACACACACACACATATAGACCTTTTACCTTTTTTTTTTAACCTTTTATTTGTTTAAGTCATTAGATTGCTGCCATGCTGGGGCACCAACTTGAAGAATTTTTAGTCAAATGAATCAACCCCAATATTTTTGTTAAGCCTGGTACTTATTTTGTTGAACATTTTTATATATATACATATTTATATATATATATATACATATATATATACATATATATATATATGCCCTCTCCCTCTCTCTCGGAGAGGCACAAGCACATACACAGACATATACACATGCAGCAGTAACTTCCGCCTACCAAATTCAATGACAAAGCTTCAGTCGACCCAGGGCTATAGCAGAAGACACTTGCCCAAAGTGCCACGTGGTGGAACTGAACTCGAAACCATGTAACTGGGAAGCAAGCTTCCTAACCACAAAGCCATGCCTGCACCTATGCCCAATTCTTAGTGGCATGGAACATGGATATTAAATGATGATGATGATGATGATATATATATATATGTTATATGTGTGCTTGTGTGTGTGCATATATACATATATTTCAGAGTTGTATGTACAAATATGTTGAATTCACTTTAAAGTTAAATTTACTTCATGATGCATCACATTTATGTTGCACAAATGGAATCTGGTCACTTAAGCAATTTTTCTGCAATTGTTTGATATTCAATTCTAAGAGGACTAGCGTTTGTTTTTATTTCTTTCTCCTTTTTTGTATTATTTCTATTTAATTAATTCATTTATTTGTTACCGCTCTCTTACTGTTTGCTATGTATAAAATGTAAAATTTATTAAGACATTTTTCTATTATAGTCTAAATCTTAAAATTAGGTTTCTGCAAAATAGATAAAATATATTCAAGATGTGTACAAAGAAACGAAAAGTAATAATTGGGTGATAGATGGACAAATGCTAGAAAGAAAATAATTTTGGTAAACTTATAAGCATCTACCAGTATAAACTTAGAATGTGTTTATGCATACTTAATTACTTACTTATGCATACAAATATGCCACCTCAGGGAGTACAAAGTATGAAGTTGATAACCAGGTCATCTGAGATTTGAAGGATGAACCAAATATGCTCACACACACACACACACACACACACACACAAACCTATACATCACAGTTGTCCAATAAGTTTTCAGAAATCAGCAAAAAAAAACAGGCATCTGTATTTAACACAATTGAGAGGTTTTATTATTTATGTTGATAATTTAAAATTAATCTCATAACAGACATTTTATGTTACTGAATGGCTTTATGCTGAAGAACATTCCAAAATAACAGAGAAATATATTAGCAATTATCAGATATGGGTGGATGGGAAAGTATAGCTTGGATTCTTTGTTACTGATGGTCTGAACCCACCATATCCATTTATGGGTATCCTGGATGAAAAACACAGTGAAAGAAAACTTTAAAAGCTACAAGGCTGAGTCATGTCTCTTAGATTGGTGCCTTTTATCAAGTGACTTGCATCCAAGTAGCCACTGTCCACCCTAGTTGTTTGTATATGTGATAGTGCAATGAAGAAAAGGTAAACGTGAGATGGAAATAGATAGGAAGAGACATACTGATGTGGGAGAGAAGTCTGTTTTTTTGAAGTGCAGGCATTATCATGAATATATATAGGCATATTTGAGTTAATTGTCAGGTTTTGGGGAAATGAACTCCTTATATATAGTGAAGGGAGCACTATTTGTTCTTTTGTATTTTCATCATGAAAATGTTCAGTAACATAAATTGGCTGTTATAACACCCAGAAGAAGGTTTTTTTTTTTCCATCCACCAAAGTGAATGGAGCTTTGGCCAGAAAGAATTGATGCTATCAGATGGTATTCTACTATCATCAGATGTTTTGATCCTGAACTGTAACACCCTCCCATTGGTGGGTCAGCAGAGGTGGCTAAATCACTGCTCATCATCCTCCCTCCTGGCTTCCAGCTTTACTCCTCTCTCTTGCTCCATGACCAGCAAGAGGTTATTTCTGCTACCTCCCCCATCCTGTGTACAGATACCTTTTATTCTTTCCTTCTCGTTCCAATGGCTATCAACATTCTCCATACAAACTTGGAAAGGAATCCTCCACAGCCAACCTTAACTGGGAAAAGCCATGACTTCCAGCCTTCTCCTTGAAATCCTGCAGAAGGCTCTTGTTCATGGCACACTTCCATTCAAAGGCCTGATCATACTCTTCTTGTCACAAGACTGTAAGCTCAACTAAGATTTTTTTCCTTGCCTTTTCAGACCACAGAACCATATCTGGCTTCAGCCTTGCATGGATGACTTGGGGAAACTTGAGTCTTTCCTCCAGTCCACTTTCATATCCCATGATTGGGCCCTGTGTAGCAGACTACTTGTCCTTTTTTACTTTCATCACTGACTTTTCTCCTTTCTCATGAACTTGGTTGCCACTGTTTCATTCTGTTGATGGCGTTTCATTAGCCTTTCCAGTTCCAGATTGGTGAGCAAATGTTTTACACACACACACTCACACACACACACACACACACACACACACACACACACACACACACACACACACACACACTCACACACACGCACACACACACTCACACACACACACAACTCATCAGTTGATTATAATATGTATATGTATAAATATAAATGAGTAGTACAAGATATGCATTTAGAGAACCATGTGGTTATCACAGAAAGCTCCTCTTACAGACTCAGCAAACAGTCAATATATTAATCACCACCAAAGAATGTTATATAGAGCAACGTTTTTCAAACTGTGGGTCCCAACCCTTCAGTGGGGCACAAAATAAAATGAGTCGTGACAAAAAGTTTGAAAAACACTGATGTAGAGTGTCCATGTAAATGAAAATCCAGACGATCTGATCAAGAAAGATGTTCTCTCATATGCCCTGACTTCATTATATACATCCCCCCCCCCACACACATATATATATATATACATACATATATATATATATATATATATATATATATATATATATATATATATATATATAATTGGATTTTACAAAAAAAACAAAAGACGAAGACAGGTGTATAAACAACAAACAGGTGTATTAGTATACATGTGTGTGTGTGTGTGTGTGAGAGAGAGAGAGAGAGACCAGCATCATGATGTTTTAATGCTGAATCTTCATGTTTGTATGGGTCAACAACATGCCCTCTCTAACCCAGATCTGTTTCAGGTATGGAGGGGAATGTCATTGATAAGGTTGTGAAATGCCCATGAAAGGACTTTAACAAACTTAGATGATTGGTTGATTGACAAACAATTAATAAAACAATTGATTAGTTAATTCATTGAATGTTCATCCACTTGACTAATAAAGGAGTGAAAAAAACTAGTGCACTTGTGTATTACTAGCCTAATGGTTCACCCAAGATACAAGAATAATATTTCTTAAGACATGAACAGCATCAAGAATCTTGCAAACCAAATATTACCCTGGTTGGGAACATATAAAAGTCAGCATCAGGAAAAGTATCTAGCTGTAGGCACTATGTCACCATAAAATTCATGTGACCCATGCAAGCCTGAAAGAGTAGATGTTGAAGCAATCACACACACACATGCACACACACACTCACACAAACGCACACAACACAACGCACACACACATGCACACACATTCATGCACACACATGCACATGCACACACACACACGACAATGACTTCTCAAAGAACACCTTATGATGTATATGTACATGAGGATATATAGGACATTAACAGATAGTATCAAACCACTGTTGCATTGTTCATCTCTTTTTGCCCTAGCTGTCAAATGTCTAATTTTACATTCCAGTATATGAAAGAAAAATATGATGACCATTTAAAAATGGATTGATGGTGAAAATATTCATAATGCAGGGAATTCTCAGTAAGTGATACTAACAGGATGAATAATGTAATTTCTACTCAATTGTCCAAGTTAACCAATCATCATCATCATTATCATTGTTTAACGTCCATTGTCCATGCTGGCATGGGTTGAATGTTTTGACCAGGGCTGGCAAACTGGATGGCTGTACCAGACTCCAGTCTGATTTGGCATGATTTATGTGGCAGGATGCCCTTTCTAGTGACAACCACTCTGAGAGTGTAATAGGTGCTTTTACATGCCACCGGCATGGGTGCCATTTGCATGACACCAGAATCTGCCACAACTATGATTTTACTTAGCTTGATTTTACTTAACCAATGATGTGGATTAATATTATATATAAGTATTTTGAAAATGTATATACTCAGTAGAGCAAAAATGAATAATAGATTCAAAATGAGAGAAAATTCTATAAACAGCATATAACTATATATAACATGCATAATTAATTTGTAAAATTATTTAATGTTACAGAATGTAAAATTTAAATAAATAAAATTGTAAATTTCATATATTTGTGATTGATGATAAATCAGTTTTATGTGATGGAGGTTGATGCAAATATAGCAAGTAGAAGAAGAGGTGATTATTTATCTTTTAGAAAGGGGTGTAAAAATGTATAATATATAGCTTGCATATTGGCAAAATGTTGCTTGCCCTCCTTATTTTAGTCATTTTCTCACTTATAGTAACATGAGAAATACACAGCAATCTCATAATTGCCATAGTATTAACAAGGACATAAAAAAATTGGTTTTGCATTGTGTCCTATGATTGATCTTTGTATCTATGATGCATTTACCATTGTTGATGATTATGCAGCACTCAGTTAGCACTACAAGAATATATGCCTTACAAAACTAAGGCTCAAAAGAGATGTTAAAGTCAGTACTGGCAAGTATTCTTTTAACTCAGATTTCATTTAGTTTATTTCTCTGGTTTAAGAGGGTACAGTTTTTGGAGGGTTCACCATGTTTTCTACTTTCTCATTTAAAATTTAGGTAAATTCTCTACAGCATAATTTTAAAATCAACATACCATACAAGTATATGAACTTCTGACATTTGGTTGCACATTAGAATCTTGAAAACTATTGCTGATGGATGGAGAGAATCCATCTTATTCCCTGGATTGCTGTCAATTTCACTCTTAACAAGTGGGAATTTTTTTCAACTAATCTTTTATTCACTTACTTGTGTAAGCCCCCCCTCTCTCTCTCTCTTTCTCACTCTCTCTTTTTCTCTGTTTCTCCTTAATTTCTTTCTTTTCTCATTCATAATTACAACCACTACAATCTCAAATACAAGTTATAATTAGATTCTTACTGTGATATACTCTACTGATCAAGTTAAAATGAGTGCCCATAAGCAAAATTGCTTGCGAGTACATTTGAAGAAAATTTTATTATGTGTTAGTTTCATTGTTTTCTAGGCAGTATTTCAAAAATGAAACACCTACGCATCAGCAATGGCAAATTTTCTGAATACACAAGAGGAAAAGTTTTTCTTCCCTGTTGCACGTTATCTTTTGTATTAGAGTTTTTTTCCTTTTATTTGTTTGAAGGAACATTATTTTCAACTTTGTGGGAGATGAACATTAAAAATAACGTACAAAGATATTGTTATAATTTTCCTTTTGTCTAAGAAAACTGAAGGCTAGAGATATGATTTAAATTACTCAGTTTTCATTTTTCCTGTATTCAGATTAATATGTTCTAATTTGCAAATTATTATGTGTACTCATACAGCAATTTATCAAGTTTTGTTTCATGCTTCAAACTGTCAGAATGTAAATGATATAATTTAAAATAAATGTGTAAAGAGGATTTTATCCCTAGGTGCAATATTCATTTTGATTACAGAAGAAATATAATCAATCAGTCATCTACAATCTGTTACTAATGTTATTTTATTCAACTCAGCAAGATAAAATTTCAGTTAAGTTAAATATATTTTGAACATATTAAAAGTAACAATAAGATTGGTATAACTGAATATCTCCTACAGCTGTATTTTGGTATCCATTGAATGTGTGCAAAGTTAAGTTTAACTTCAAAGTCTGGTATTCAGTGCTTAATTTATTTTTTGCTTTAATCCAAACTTTCAAGAAGACATTCAAAGCCCTCTTAATATGAAAGTACAAAATCCTAAACTTATATTATCTAATTAAAAAAAATACACCAATCATAAACAGTAAAATAAATTGCATCCCTTGGCTCAGACTTTATCTGTTCATGATTTATTAACCAAGAATCAATTGATTAAACATTAAATGCTGCTGCAATCTTCTGCTACACAACTGTATACAACAATAAACTTGTCAAAAACCTATTTGTCATGTGTAACAAAATGTGAATTGTGTAGAATTTAACACATTGAATTCACTGGATTTTCTAAACATTAATTTCATATTTCTACTTATTTTAAAAAATATATATATGATAATGTGAATTTATTTTGAAAGCATTTACAACTGATCTACTTCAATTCATAAATAATTGCATTTTAGTTTAGTTGAATCATCTTATATACAGGTGCAGGAATACTTATATGGTAAGAAGTTTGCTTCCCAACTACGTGGTTTTAGGTTCAGTCTCACTTTGTGGCACCGTGGGCAAGTTTCTTCTAATATGGCTCAGGTTGACCAAAGCCATGTGAGTGGATTTAGTAGATGGAA
>NC_142930.1:59169157-59176657 GCF_046866305.1 Octopus bimaculoides | reverse complement strand
AAGGTCGTCTGTGAAAGACCAACCATTACCCATGCATACTAGTCTTCCCTCTTCACACCACTGATGTTATCCAAGGGAAAGGCAAAGGGTGATACAGCTTGACACTAATGACACTGCAACTCATTTCTACAGCTGAGTGACCTGGAGCCATGGGAAAATGGCCTTAGCTCAAGAACACACATTGCTCAGTCCTGGAATGGAACTCACAATGTCATGATTGTAAGCTTGACACTGAACAATGCACCTTATCATTTTCAATGAGTGTAGCCCAATAGGAAAGTAACTTTTGTAAGCCCCATTGATAGAAACCTATTTCTTTTCCTGAAAAAATTTGTGAAAGACTGTTTTCAACTTCTCCTCTGTTTCTGAATGTTTTGCCTCAAATAATATGGTTCTAGGGATTGGAACAGACAGAAATCCATAGGTGCTAAGTCAGGTGATCATGGAAGATGTGGAAGAACTTGCCATCCTAACAAACTTATTTTTTCTTGGGCTTGTTTTGAAGAGTGCAGCCATGTATTGTCATGCTAGAGAATAACATCTTTTCTGTTTACCAATGCTGGCCACTTTCAATGTAATTTTTCATTTACATGATGAAGTTGATGGTAATAGACATCTGCATTGATGGTCCTTCCATGTTTCAGTAGCTCATAATGGATGATACCTTTCAGGTTTCACTAAACACAGAGCAAAGATTTTTGTGGGTGGAGTTCTGGTTTTGGTGTTGGCACTAACCTTGTGATGACCAGTCTTTTTTATTTTCTGTTGTGATGCAAACCCATTTCTCATCAACTGTAACAAGGAGCTGCAGAAATGACAGGTTGTTATTCCTGGTTAGAAGACTGCTCCAGATGATGGAACATCGTGTTTGGTTCTCAAGCGTAAGCTCATGTGGAACTCAAATTCCTTCTTTGCATGTTTTTCCAATTTGCTTGAGATGTTCATGGATAGTTGAACATGACACATTAAATTTGTGTGCCAAAGCTCTGGTTTATGTGGATCCAATGCATTAGTCTCATTCAAAAGATTCATTCAGAGTGGTTGTCAGAGTGGGTTGTCTTCAAGAGCAAGGCTTGTTGGATATGTTATAATCGTGGTTTTCGAACCTTTTAAATCACAGCATCCAGATACACTTCACAGCAGCACTGGCAATGACCTTGCTTGAATGTTTTGTTCACGTGCCACTGGCATAAGTGCCAGTAAGGCTACGCTGGTAACGTTCACGCTCAAATGGTGCCTTTTACATGCCCCCGGCACGGAAGCCAGATATATATATATATATATATATATATATATAATATGGGTGGGTTTCTGACAATTGAACAATCGAAAGGCAAATTTATAAGGTGATAGAGAGTACTAAGAGGTACCAGCATTGCTAGAGGTAAGAAGAAATCATTAGCCATAAGAGCAATATCTTAATAAGCTGACAAGGGAGGTAAACCTCCCTATTGTTGCAGACATAATCCATATCACTAGTGATTTGGAATTTTAATGCAGAGCATCTTAATTCTCATCAGTGGCTCTCACTACACCTAGGGTAATATATATATGTACATGCTTACACACACACACACACATATATACACACACACATATATACACACACACATATATATATATACACACACATATATACATACATATATACATACACACACATACATATATATACTTACGCATATACATCTATATACACATACACATATATATATAAACATACACATATACATACATACATACACACATATATAATATACACAAACACATATATATATAAACATACACATATACATACATACACACATATATAATATACATACTCCTTTATATACAAACATATTTATATGGGAGAAAAACTAGACTTAGTTGATAGCTTCCGCTATCTAGGTGACCAAGTTAGTAGTGGGGGAGGGTGCGCTGAAAGTGTAGCTGCTAGAATAAGAATAGCCTGGGCAAAGTTCAGAGAACTCTTACCTCTGCTGGTGACAAGGGGCCTCTCACTCAGAGTAATAGGCAGACTGTATGATGCATGTGTATGAACAACCATGCTACATGGCAGTGAAACATGAGCCGTGACTGCTGAGGACATGCGTAGGTTTGCAAGGAATGAAGCCAGTATGCTCCGATGGATGTGTAATGACAGTGTGCATACTAGACAGAGTTTAAGTACCTTGAGAGAAAATTTGAACCTAAGAAGCATTAGTTGTGGTGTGTAAGAGAAACGATTGCGCTGGTATGGTCATGTGGTGAGAATGGATGAGGATAGCTGTGTGAAAAAGTGCCACACCCTAGCAGTTGAGGGAACCTGTGGAAGAGGTAGGCCCAGGAAGGCCTGGGATGAGGTGGTGAGGCACGATCTTCGAACATTGAGCCACACCGAGGCAATAACTTCTAACCGAGACCTTTGGAAATATGCTGTGCATGAGAAGACCCGGCAAGCCAAGTGAGACCTAAATCCAAGGCCTCTGCCAGCCCACTCATGCGTACCTTCCTTCATTGGACACTAAACTCCACTTGCGAAGACTTGTTGGGGCAAGCGAAAGCAAAATCGTGATGGCACCTGTGCCCAGCAACACCTTCCTGGCACTTGTGCCATTGGCATGTGTAAAGACATCCGAGCGAGATTGTTGCCAGTGCCGCTGTACTGGCTCCTGTGCAGGTGATATGTAAAATACACCATTTTGAGCATGGCTGTTGCCAGTACCGCTTGACTGGCCTTCGTGCCGGTGGCACGTAAAAGCACCCACTACACTCTCATTGGCGTTAGGAAGGGCATTCAGCTGTAGAAACTCTGCCAAATCAGATTGGAGCCTGGTGTAGCCATCTGGTTCACCAGTTCTCAGTCAAATCATCCAACCCATGCTAGCATGGAAAGTGGATGTTAAACGGTGATGATGATGAT
Organism: Octopus bimaculoides; assembly: GCF_046866305.1. Taxonomy (NCBI): domain Eukaryota; kingdom Metazoa; phylum Mollusca; class Cephalopoda; order Octopoda; family Octopodidae; genus Octopus; species Octopus bimaculoides. The sequence goes on along the minus strand of NC_142930.1, from coordinate 59,173,752 downwards.
GATGATACATACATGCATATATTTACATACACACACATACATACATTTATACTTTTACAAACATATATATATATATATATATACACACACACACACCTACACACATACAAATACACATGGGTATATATATATATATAGATATATACCTTTACCTTTAGTTGTTTCACTCATTACACTCTAGGCATGTTGGCGCCTGACCTTAAAGAAATTTTAGTCAAATCAATCAACCCCAGTAGTTATTTTTTTAAAGCCCGGTACTTATTCTAGCAGTGTCTTTTACTGGGGCCTCAGCACATGAACATCAGTTGTCAAGCTGTGATGGGGAGGAAACACTGATATAAATCCCCACCACCACCACTACCACCATCACCACATATATATTTATATATATGTACAACAGCTCGCTTTCATTTACTATCTACTGAATCTACTGACAAGGCTTTGGTCATCTCGATGCTATAGTGGGACAGAAACTTCGACCCTGTGGTTGAGAAGCAAACTTCTTACCACACCTGTGCCTATATATATATATATATATATATATATATATATATATATACACAAACACACACATGTATATATATAGGAGCACACACCCACCACCAACTAGAAAATCATATACACACAGCTCCATACAAAAACTACCCTCATTGCTACCTCTGAACAACATAAAACATAACTTAGAACAATGTAAACATAAAACTACCCTTACCTCGACATTCCTGTTAAATGTACGTGGCATAAACCCATCAATTAATGCCCAAAAATGGAAGATCCCATATATAGAGAGTTGGCTTGCTGAAACTGCACATTGCTTCCCTTTCTTTATCCTCACCGAAACTCACCTAAACAGTGCACATATGGATGCCAAAGTAAAAGTAAAAGATTTCACCATCGTCTGCGCAGATCGTACAGACCGAAATTAAGAGGGGACAGCCATCTTTCTCCATGATTCCTTTTCAGTTGATGCCAAGTACGTATTTTCCAATGGCTGTTGTGAATCCATATCACTATTCAACAAGGCCAAAGACATAATCATTGTTGGTCTTTACAGGCCTCCCCAAGCACCTCTAAAGTGCTTTGAAGAGTGTCTCAACAAAATCAAGCCCTTCCTTCAAAAATACAACTCCGGAAACATACTAATCATGGGTGATTTTAACCTCCCTCATATAAACTGGCCCACAAATACTCTGAAGTTAGGCAGATGCTCTACATTAGATAAAGCAGCAGCAGAATTACTCTTTAATCTAATAGATAAATTCTTCCTGACTCAGCTAGTGCATGAACCAACAAGACAGAATACAACGATCTTGGATCTAATATTAACCAACCACTCTAGCTCCGTTCACAGTATTTCAGTTTAAAAAACTCTCCTCTCAGACTATGACATGATACTCTGCAATTTTAATTCCCGGCATATCAAAACTAAACCAGCCAATCCCGCTCCACAGCACTGATTTGACAACATAAACTTCCACAAAGCGGACTGAGGAACAAACTGAAAGGATCTGTCCTTCATCAATTGGTCTTTCACTCTCAGTTCCACTCACATTGAGACTGCATGGCAACACTTTGAGAACATCGTCACCTATACATGCTCAAAACATGCTCCTATGAAATCCACTAACACAAACAGAAACTGGCTCCCTAAAAAGAAAAAGCACTCATCAGGCGCATCAAAAGACTGAATAAAAAAATCAACCAATTAAAATACTCCGACATACAACATCCACATTCAACAACAATGAAAAGGCTGGAATTGGAAAAACTTCATCTGCAGACCGACATGAAAACCTTCATTGAAAATCAAAGAGCTGTAGCGGAGCAGTGGGTAATCAAAAACATCAAACACGACCCAAAAGCATTTTATTCTTATGCAAATAAGAATAGAACTGCTGTTTCACCCATTGGACCATTGACCGATGATAACGGCATTCCCCAACACGATGCTAAAGAAATGGCAGAAATACTGCAGAAACAATATTGCTCTGTCTTTAGTAACCTCACTGATATTGACATAAGGGAGGCGAACGAAGTTGATTCCCAACATAAAATCTCGGACATAACCTTCACTGCTTCAGACATCATAGCAGCAATAAATGAGGTCAAATACTATTCAGCTGTAGGCCCTGATAGATTCCCCGCAAGTCTCCTTAAGGAATGTAGACACCAACTTGCAGTCCCTCTGACCAACCTCTGGAGAAATTCTTTAGACTCAGGTTATATACCGAAACAGCTCCTATCCCAGTCTGTCATCCCAGTTTTCAAACAGGGAAACAGATCCCTCGCAGTCAACTATCGCCCAATTTCACCCACCTCCCACATCATTAAAGTATTTGAAAGGGTGGTAAGATCAAGGATAGCTGACTTCCTGGAGACCCACAAACTCCTAAATGCAAACCAGCATGGCTTTTGCTGTGGCAGGGACTGTCTAACACAGCTCTTACACCACATTGAAGATATACTTAAAGCCTTGGGAAAGGTTCGAACGCTGATGTCATATACCTTGACTTCAGTAAAGCGTTCAACAAGGTTGACCATATCTTACTCACAAAATTGGCAAATGTTGGAATCCGCGGAAAACTTGTACACTGGATTAAGTATTTCCTGGAGAATAGAACACAAGAAGTTGTGGTCGATGGAGTCCACTCAAGCCCAGCAAAAGTCACCAGTGGTGTCCTTCAGGGGACTGTCTTGGGCCCGCTCCTCTTTATAATTTATATAAATAACTTTTCCAGCGTTGTAAATCACTGCAAAGTGAAAATATTTGCTGATGACACTAAGCTCCAGCAAATCATCAATGAAGAAGAAGACTGAACCCAACTCCAGACTAATCTATATGCTGTGAGTCAATGGGCAAATAAAAACAAAATGAAACTGAACGAGGGAAAATTTGAGCTGATGCATTTTGGAAGAAAGTCCATACAAAAACAGCCATACTCTCTTCCTTCAGGGGAACCGCTCACAGCATCCAACAATATCAGAGATCTGGGTGTAATTGTTGACAACAATCTCAGTTGGAGTGCCCACATCGACAATCAGATCAATATAGCTCGTAGGATGAGCTCCTGGATCTTAAGAACCATCCGGTCCAAAGAACAAGGTGTCATCATTCCACTTTTCTCCTCCTTTGTACGGCCACACCTCGAATACTGCTGCCCCTTGTGGTCTCCCCATACAAAACAAAACATCTCGAGGATTGAATCACCCCAGAGGGCACTTACCAAACGAATTGAAAGCATGACTGATCTTGATTACTGGGACCGCCTTAAAGCTCTACTCTCTCCAGTCCCGCCGCGAGCAGTACATTATTTGTACGATGTGGAAAATATACTGTCAGCATTGCCCAAACGACCTGAACATTAATTTCAAAGTTCATCCAAGGCTGGCACCACGAGCCATACGTTCCCTGCTCAATTCAGGATCACAACATATAGGTACATTGCAGCATAATTTCTTTTCCTCAACAGGTCCTGCCCTATTTAACATTGTCCCGAAATAGATAAAAGAGGAAAGGGATCCTATAAGCTTTAAACGGAGTCTAGACAGCTTTCTTCAAAGAATACCAGACAAGCCACCCATACCTGGATAGAACTCACATCTTTGAATGGACCATAAACAAAACTTGACTGTAGAAAGGATTTAGATAATCCTATCAGGTGGTGCTATTAAATTAGACATGGCCTGGACCGATCTTCGGTCGAAACATATCTAAGTTTTATATAACATAAAAGAATACGGGTTTCAAATTCAGGCAGATACACTGTGATAGAATCCATATCTGGCTGACTATATAATACAAACAAACTGTACTTCATTTGATAGGCAAATTCTGAGTTCACTTCTTTGGATTTCATGTAACATACAGAGTACATGATCAGACCATCATAATGAAAAACAGAGAATCATATATCTTCAAAATTTTGTTATCAAAATATTTTCTTCATATTCAATTCTGATATGTGTTTCTGCTGGATAGGTATCTCTGTTTCCTTTGATATAGCACTCATGTGTATTTAGCTGATTTGATATCAATCAACTAAATGCATGCAAGTGCTAAATCAAAGGACGACAACGAGACACTTATCCAACAGAAACACGTGTTGGAATGGAATGTGAAGAAAATACTTTAATCTATAAATTTGGAAGATGTATAATTCTCCACTCTTCATTACGATGTCATGATTATATATATATATATATATACATATATATATATATATATATATATATATATATACATATATATATATATATATACATATATATATATATATATACATATACATATATATATATATATATATATATATATATATATATATATATATATATAGTATATATAGAATATATAGTATATATATAGTATACATACATGCATGTGTACATACATTATATTTCTCTTTTCTCTTTTACTTGTTTCAGTCATTTCACTGCGGCCATGCTGGAGCACCACCTTTAGTCGAGCAAATCGACCCCAGGACTTATTCTTTGGAAGCCTAGTACTTATTCTATTGGTCTCTTTTGCCGAACCACTAACACACCACCATGGGTTGTCAAACGATGTTGGGGGGGGGGGAGGGTCAAACACAGAC